>NW_027512491.1:300000-486217 GCF_048772815.1 Callospermophilus lateralis
CTTGGCTTCATTTGACAGGTTACAGTCAAAATGCAGGTATACTAAAAATGTTGTATGAAATTTCCTCCAGGCTATGGGTCTAAGGCATGTATGAAATATAAATGAATTTCATATTTACACTTGAGTCTTATCCCCAAGATTATGTGTGTATAAATATTCCATAATTCCAAAAAAATCCAAAATCTGAAATGCTTCTTGTTCTAAGCATTTTTGATAAACAATACTTAACCTATATACAATTGTTTCCCCCACAACAAATAAACAAATTTAATAAGGTTAAAAACTTTCCAAAAATAAAATTTAAACATACTACAAAGCAAATAAATAACACATGAAATAATAAATTTTTTGGTGACGTAACAACTGGAAACTGTTTCATTTAACTTGCCCCTGGATCATAGATAAACTTCAAAATTATTTTCTTTTTTTTTTTAAATGGCAAAATAATTTTATTTTATTTTATTTTTTATTGGTTGTTCAAAACCCTACAAAGCTCTTGACATATCATATTTCATACATTAGCATACATTAGCTTCAAGTGAGTTATGAACTCCCTTTTTTAAACCAAGTAGAGATTGCAGAATCACATGGGTTACACATCCACATTTTTACATAATACCATACTAGTAACTGTTGTATTCTGCTGCCTTTCCTTTCCTCTGCAATCCCCCCTCCCCTCCCCTATTTTGTTATTATTATTTTTTAAAATTTTAATTTTAATTTTATATTATCATTATCATTTTTTAAAAAAAATCATTTTCATTCTTTATTTTCTATTTTTTCTATTGTATTTCATTTCTTTTCAATTTTCTTATTTCCCATTCCTTGCATTCTACCTGCCTACTCTCATTCTTTTTAGTGACTTTTTCCCTTCCCTTCTAAAATCTTTCCTCCCAAGCATCAAATAAATTTATAAGAGTAAACAGTAACTCAGCAGTCAAACAGAACAAGAAGTAACATGAGCAGCATAAACAAGCAAGGAAGAAAAGGAGAACAAACAACGAAGAACACCCTAAATATTCAGGAGGACCAGGATTCATCAGAAAAGTGGTCATATAAAGAACTCAAGGAATACCTTAGACAGATGGAATGGAAACTTAAAGAAGATACGAGACAGAAAATCCAAACAGTAAAAGAAAACATTGAAAATGAATTACATAAACATATAAAAGAAAAAGTTAAGCATCTTTATCAGTGGATAGAGATTATAAAAAAAATCAAACAATAATTCTAGAAATGAAGGAAATGATAAACCAAATTAAGAACTCCATTGAGAGTATCACTAACAGAGTGGAGCAAGTAGAAGCCAGAACGTCAGATAATGAAGACAAAATATATCATCTTGAAACGAGTCCAGCCAACTCAGAAAGGCTGGCAAAAAAATCACAAGAAAAACATCCAAGAGATTTGGGATAACATAAATAAAACCACACTTACGAGTCATCAGGATAGAGGAAGGTACAGAGACTCAAACCAAGGGAATGAGAAAACTGCTGAATGAAATAATTACAGAAAACTTTCCAGAAATAAAAAAGGAAATGGATATACAAATTGTAGATGCATACAGGACAAGAGCACACAAAATCACAGTAGACGAATGCCAAGACACATTGTTATGAAGATATCCAATATACAGAACAAAGAGAAAATAATAAATCTACAAGAGAATGGAGGCAGAATACATTCAGTGGTAAACCAATAAGGTTAACAACGGATATTTGATCACAGATGCTGAAAGCGAGAAGATCCTGGAAAAACGTATTTCAAACACTGAAAGACAATGGATGCCAACCAAGAATTATGTATCCAGCATAATTAACCATCAGGTACTACAATAAAATAAGAATCTTTCATGATAAACAAAAGCTAAAAGAATTTGAAGCCAGAAAACAAGCTTTACAAAGCGTCTTGAGAAAAACACTACACAAGAAAGAAATGAAAAACAACAACCAAAACCATCAGTGGGAAGTACCTTGGTAATGACAGAGGCAGGGTGAAAGCTTATCATGGAGAAACAAACTAAATTTAAAAAAAGATAAATAATCAAACATGGCTGGCAGTACAAACCATACATCAATAGTAACTCTGAATGTAAATGGCTTCAACTCTCCAATAAAGCGACATAGGCTGGTAACTTGGATTAAATAAACAAATCCAACAATATGTTGCCTCCTGGAGACACATCTGAAATGCAAAGACACACAGGCTGAAGGTGAAAGGTTGGGAAAAAATACACCATGCACACTTATCCTCATAAACAAGCAGGGGTGGACATCCTCATATCAAATAAAATCGACTTCAAGACTAAGTTAATCAAAAGGGATAAGGAAGGACATTATATACTGTTAAAAGGAACCATTCACCAACAAGACATAACAATTATCAATATTTATGCACTAAATAATGGTGCTACGATGTTCATGAAACAAATTCTCCTCAAGCTCCAAAATGAAATAGACCTCAACACAATAATTATGGGTGACTTCAACACACATCTATCACCATTGGACAGATCCTCCAAACAAAAGTTGAATAAAGAAAGTATAGAACTCAATATCACAATCAATAACCAACATGTAACTGACATATATAGAATATATCAACCATCATCAAGTGGATATACTTTTTTCTCAGCAGCACATGGATCCTTCTCAAAAAAAGACCATATATGATGCCATAGGGCAACCCTCAGTAAATATAAAGGTGTGGAGATAATAACATGCATTTTATCTGATCATAATGGAATGAAACTGGAAATCAATGATAAAAGAAGGAAGGAAAAATTCTACATCACATGGAAAATGAACAATATGTTACTGAATGATCAATGGGTTACAGAAGACATAAAGGAGGAAATCAAAAAATTCTTAGAGATAAATGTAATTATAGACACAACATATCGGAATCTATGGGACACAATGAAAGCAGTTTTAAGAGGGAAATTCATCGCCTGGAGGTCATTCCTGAAAAAAAAGGAAAAACCAACAAATAAGTGAGCTCACACTTCATCTCAAAGCCCTAGAAAAGGAAGAGCAAAACAACAGCAAATTTAGCAGAAGGCAAGAAATTATTAAAATCAGAGTGGAAATCAACAAAATTGAAACAAAAGAAACTATTGAAAAAATTAACAAAACTAAAAGTTGCTTCTTCGAAAAAATAAATAAGATCAACAGACCCTTAGCCATGCTAAAGACGAAAAGAAGAGAAAGAACTCAAATTACTAACATATGGGATGAAAAAGGCAACATCACAACAGATGCTACAGAAATACAGAAGACAATTAGAAATTATTTTGAAAACCATTATTCCAATAAAATAGAAAATAGTGAAGACATCGATAAATTTCTTAAGTCATATGATTTGCCCAAACTGAGTCAGGAGGATACACACAATTTAAACCGACCAATATCAATGGATGAAATAGAAGAAGCAATCAAAAGACTACCAACCAAGAAAAGCCCAGGAACGGATGGCTATACAGCGGAGTTTTACAAAACCTTTAAAGAAGAATTAATACCAATTCTTTTCAAGTTATTTCAGGAAATAGAAAAAGAGGGAGCTCTGCCAAATTCATTTTATGAGGCCAACATCACCCTAATTCCAAAACCAGAAAAAGACACCTCAAAGAAAGAGAACTACTGACCAATATATCTGATTAACCTAGATGCAAGAATCCTCAATAAAAATCTGCCTAATCGAATACAAAGGCAAATCAAAAAAATTGTTCACCAGGATCAAGTAGGATTCATCCCTGGTATGCAAGGATGGTTCAATATACGAAAATCAATAAATGTTATTCATCACATCAATAGACTTAAAGATAGGAACTATATGATCATCTCGATAGATGCAGAAAAAGCATTTGACAAAGTACAGCATCCCCTTATGTTCAAAACATTAGAAAAATAGGGATAACAGGAACTAACCTCGACATTGTAAAAGCTATCTATGCTAAGTCTCAGGCTAGCATCATTATGAATGGAGAAAAATTGAAGGCATTCCCTCTAAAATCTGGAACAAGACAGGGATGCCCTCTGTCACCACTTCTATTCAATATAGTTCTCAAAACACTGGCCAGAGCAATTAGACAGACGAAAGAAATCAAAGGCATAAAAATAGGAAAATAAGAACGAAAATTATCACTATTTCCTGGTGACATGATTCTATACATAGAAGACCCAAAAGGGTCTACAAAAGAACTACTAGAACTAATAAATGAATTCAGCAAAGTGGCAGGATATACAATCAAAACGCATAAATCAAAGGCATTTCTGTATATCAGCGACAAACCTCCTGAAACAGAAATGAGGAAAAACACTCCATTCACAATACCCTCAAAAAAATTAAATACTTAAAAATCAACCAAACAAAAAAGGTGAAAGACTTATACAATGAAAACTACAGAACCCTAAAAAGAGAAGTAGAGGAAGATCTTAGAAGATGGAAAAATATACCCTGTTCCTGGATAGGCAGAACTAACATCATCAAAATGGCGAAATTACCAAAAGTTTTCTATAGGTTCAATGCAATGCCAATCAAAATCCCAATGGCATTTCTTGTAAAAATAGATAAAGCAATCATGGAATTCATATGGAAAAATATAAGACCCAGAATAGCAAAAGCAATTCTAGCAGGAAGTGTGAATCAGGCGGTATAGCGATACCGGACTTAAAACTATACTACAGAGCAATATTAACAAAAACAGCATGGCACTGGTACCAAAACTGGCAGGTTGACCAATGGTACAGAATAGAGGACACAAAGACTAATTCACAAAGCTACAACTATGCTATATTTGATAAAGGAGCTAAAAGCATGCAATGGAGGAAATATAGCATCTTCAACAAATGGTGTTGTAAAAAATGGAAATCCATATGCAACAAAATGAAACCGAATCCCCTCCTCTTGCCATGCACAAAAGTTAACTCAAAGTGGATCAAGGAGCTAGATATCAAATAAGAGACTCTGCATCTGATACAAGAAAAAGTTGGCTCCGATCTACATAATGTGGGGCTGGGCTCCAAATTCCTTAACAGGACACCCATAGCAGAAGAGTTAATAACAAGAATCATCAAATGGGACTTACTTAAACTGAAAAGTTTTTTCTCAGCAGGATAAAAAATGAGAGAGGTAAATAGGGAGCCTAAATTATGGGAACAAATTTTTACTCCTTACACTTCAGATAGAGCCCTAATATCCAGAGTATACCAAGAACTCAAAAAATTAGACAATAAGATAATAAATAACCCAATCAAAAAATGGGCCATGGACCTGAACCGACACTACTCAGAGGAGGACATACAATCAATCAGTAAGTAAATGAAAAAATGCTCACCATCTCTAGCAGTCAGAGAAATGCAAATTAAAATCACCCTAAGAAACCATCCTACTCTAGTAAGATTGGCAGCCATTATGAAGTCAAACAACAAGTGCTGGCGAGGATGTGGAGAATAGGGTACTCTTGTACATTTCTGGTGGGACTGCAAACTGTTGTGGCAAATTTGAAAAGCAGTATGGAGAATCCTGGGAAAGCTGGGAATGGAACCACCATTTGACCCAGCTATTGCCCTTCTCAGACTATTCCCTGAAGACCTTAAAAGAGCATATTACAGGGATACTGCCACATTGATGTTCATAGCAGCACCATTCAAAATTGCTAGACTGTGGAACCAACCCAGATGCCCTTCAGTAGATGAATGGATAAAAAAATGTGGCATTTATGCACCATTGAGTATTATGCATCATTAAAAAATGACAAAATCATTGAATTTGCAGGGAAATGGATGGCACTAGAGCAGATTATGCTTAGTAAAGGTAGCCAAACCCCAAAAAACAAATAAAAATGTCTTCTTTGATATAATGAGAGCAACTAATAACAGAGCAGGGAGGAAGAGCAGGAAGAAAAGATCAACATTAAACAGAGACATGAGGTGGGGGTCGGAAAGAGAGAGATAAAGGAAATTGCATGGTAATGTAGGGAGACCCTCATTGTTACACAAAATTACATATAAGAGGTTGTGAGGGGAATGGGAAAATTAACAAAGATATAAATGTATTACAGTAGATGGGGTAGAGAGAGAAGATGGGAGGGGAGTGGGGATACTAGAGGATAGAAAATGTAGCAGAATACAACAGTTACTAATAGGGCATTATAAAAATGCAGATGTGTAACACATATGATTCTGCAATCCGTATTTGGGATAAAAATGGGAGTTCATAACCCACTTGAATCTAATGTATGAAATATAATATGTCAAGAGCTTTGTAATGTTTTGAACACCCAATTAAAAAAATAAAAAAAAATATGAAATAAAATAATTGAAAAAAAAACCACATGGAGAAATATTTCACTCTCTTCCAGAACAATGCCTTGACATTACCCTCGCCCCAAGTAATACATCATTAGAGGAGAAGAGTTAGAAAATCTGGGAATACATAGCTGGAATTTAATATGCTCAAAAGTTCACAACATTGGAGGTGGTAGAGTAGTTTACTAAAGTAAGGGACAGGGTAAACACTCCACAAATATGGAGCTCTGCTGGCCTAAAGACTTCTTCAGAAACTGCCACTGAGGTTGGGCACTTGAAATATATGTTGTTGTCAGGAGCTTTAGATTCCTTTGTAATGAGAGCATCAAAGCTGGGTCTGCATCTATGTGACCTGGAGGACATGGTTTCTTATGTTCCAATGAACATGAGTCAGCAGTGCTGAATTCAATCTTTGTAGGTAAACTGTGGTCACTGGGGGCTAAGTGTCTCCCCGTGTGGACTGTGAAGCCATTTGGTCATCCTCCACATTTTGTGGTGTTTCTTGCTGCTGCACTGTTAGTTTGGTATTTGCTTCACAAAATACAAGGAGTCCACCTGGGCCAAAGTGTTGGAGGGAGTTTCTCACGTGTGGTGGGTCAGGGTCTGCAGGAGAATGCACCCACCAAGGTTCTATCCCAAATAGCTTGCCTCTTGACCATAGCAACGTGATTCTGAACATTGCCCTAAAAACTCTACAAATAAAAATACGCCTTTACATATAAGGGTCTGCTCGCTGCACCATGTCAGTCACAAGCAATTTGGAAGCCAATGGAAGATCCACATGGCTCCACCACAGATGATTTATCACACACCTGCCGACTGCAGCTCTATGCCCACTACTCAGCAGGCTCCAAATTACTGGCATCTCTGCTCTACACCATTTTCTGGAAACCCAGTCCATCAGGCACTGTCTGGTATACTCATAGTCAGCAACAGGATATCCAAAGGTTCTCCAGTGCCACCTGGTCATGGAAATTTAAAAAAATTTCACGGTATTTATCTAGCCATTTTTCAAGGATGAAGTTGAAGGCACTGTGGGTTTCACTTCATTCAGGAACCATTAAATGGTGAGGATGCTCATTTCAATGAAAGCTCTGGAGAACTCTCATAAGCATGGCTTCCTAAAGAGTGGCCAATGATCACATGATGCTAGGCACATTGAGGTCTACAATGTGAGGTCCATGTGTGTTTTGACTCTCAACTATGGCTGCCAAGTCTTTCAGAATAAAATTATGTGATACCCTGGCTGAGATTCCAAGTGCTCTGTGCAAAGCCAACCTGGGCCTAGATCTCAGTTTCCAAGGGCAAATCTCATGCGTGGCCTCCTAATATCCCAACTCAATTCATGGCAATACTTCTCTGAGGTCAGTACCTCAACTCAGTATCTAAGGGGAATCACACCAGAGTTCAAGCCCAGGTGGACCCAGTCGTCACTTCCAACCACCACCCAAATGACCACAATTAAAACCAAAACACTCCCACATGACCCACATTTTCTTCCATATAGACACTCATCATAACTTCTGGCTGGAGGATTCCATAAGGGGCTCCGCCCAAGCCAGTGTCAAAAATAAGCTCCCGTGCCCCTTAATTTGACTAAACTGAGGGTGGCTGTACACACTTCCTGTGAACAAGATGTGATCAAATAGGTCTGCCATTAATACTGCTCCGCTTCTCCAATTTGAGGACTACTGACTGTGGGTTTTAGATTCTTTATGTGAACTGGAGTCATGATAAAACCCAAGCACCTAGGGGATAGAATCTGCAGGGCTTTGAGGAACTCATTTGAGACAAAGGATCCCTATTCTCACTTGATGGAGGTCACGAACCTTACAGAGGAAGACGAGAGACTTCATCCACAATGACTGCTCTTTTTGCCACTTTGGTTTTGTATGTACACATGGAATCTTTCTTTAGATCCATCAGGTGATGAGAAACTAAGCAACAGCCTCACACAGGGCCAATGGTCTGAATGAGACACATCTTTTTCAAAGCAATTAAGCAAAGAGCCACAGGTGATGCCCATTCATTTCCATTTGAAAACTGTTTTCTTCAGGCTTCACAAAGGGGTGGCCTAAGGCAAAGACCTTCCTGACATTTAGGGCAACAGAACAATAGGTAACCAAAAGGCCCAAAGCAGGGTTTCTCCACTGAGTCTTTAATGGTCATAGTGATTTCTGAGTTTTCTGTGATGCTCGCCATTCCCTTGAGCTATCCAGTACATGGCCATGTCACAGAGCTTGGAGGTGGTATATATCTTGCACAAAAAACCATGAGCCTATTCTAGAGAGTGGCCAGAATTCAGGAAGAAAAGTGGAACTTAGGAAGATAGCAGGTGTAGCCAATTGATAAGGCAAGCCGCAGTCCATTCATAAATTGTGCAGGATGAATTCTGGGAAGCTTTCTACTAAACAGGACATATCCATTGATCCAATATCTTTTCTAATGTCTACAACCATAGATAACAGTGGGATACACAGACATAGAAACACTCGCCTTGCCAAACGACTTACTAGAAACAGTTCACTCCAAACCAAACAAACCGACTTCCCTGCCTATTTTCAGAACATGAGACAAAACCACAAAACCACAACCAAACCTACAAAGGCACCTCCTTCTGCCAAGTAGGTCTTTGACTATCTTGAGTGTCCTCTGACTTATGGGCCATACTATGTTCCCCCGAAATGGCCACTCCTGTCTCAGATTTGGACTCCATGGCCAACTCTATTTAATTGTCAGGAGCCAGCTGTGAGCCACTACCTGTTTTCTCAGGAAAGGCCCCTCTTCAGAGATTTCCTGCCATTTGGCCATCCTCACATGAGTAGGTACCAAGAAAGACTGACTCTGTCCTTGGTAAATCCAAACAAATGAGACCACTCGGACTGGAACTGGCCCTGGCTTTTTTGCCTGAATTCCTGGATCCCAAGATCAGAGAGTTCCATCACCAAGGAAGTGAGGTGAGGTCACTTCTTTCAGAAATTGAAAAATCTGTGGAAAGCAACGCTGGGCCTAGATCTCAGTTCCAAGGGTGACTCTTATGCGTGGCCTCCTAAAATCCCAACAAAATTCAATGCAATACTTCTCTAAGGTCAGTTCCACAACTCAGTCTCTAAGGGGAATCACACCAGAGTTCAAGCCCAGGTGGACAAAGTCATTTCTTCCAACCGCCACACAAATGACCAAAATTAAAACGAAAAGACTCCCACATGGCCCTCATCTTCTTACATATTGTCATTCATCATAATGTCTGGCTGAAGATTTTCATGAGGGGCGAAGCCCAAGAAAGTGTCCAAAATAAGCTCACTTGCCCCTCATTTGCCTAAAGTCAGGGTGGCCTGGACACCCTTCCTGTGAACCAGGAGTGATCAAATAAGCCTGTCATTAATAATGCTCTGTTTCTCCAATTTGAGGCCTACTAATTTTCAGGTATAGATTCTTTGTGATTTGGAGTCATGCGAAACCCCAAGCACCTCTGCAGGGCTTTGAGGAACTCTTTTGACCCAAAGAATCCATTTTCTCACTTGACAGAGGTCAGGAACCTAACAGAGGAAGGCAAGAGACTTCATCCACAATGACTGATCTTTTTGCCATTATGGTTTTTGATGCACACATGGGATCATTCTTTAGATCCATCAGGTGCTGAGAATGTAAGACACAGCCACACACAGGCCAAGAGGCTAATTCAGCCACATCCCTTTACAAAGCAATTAAGCAAAGAGCCACAGGTGATGCCCATTCATTTCCATTTGAAAACTCTTTCTTCAGGCTTCACAAAGGGGTGGCCTGAGACCAAGACTTTCCTGACATTCAGTGCAACAGAACAATAGGTAAGCAAAAGGCCCAAAGCGGGGTTTTTCCACTGAGACATTTCTGTTCACACTGATATCTGAGTTTTCTGAAAGGCTGGCCATTCTCTTCCGCTATCCAGTACATGGCCATGTCACAGAGCTTGTAGTGGTGCATATCTTGGACACAAAACCATGAGCCTATTCTGGAGAGTGGCCAGAATTCAGGAAGAAAACAGGAACTTAGGAAGATAGAATGTGTTGCCTCTCGATAAGACAAGCTGCAGTCCATTCATAAATTGGGCAGGTTGAATTATGGGAAGATTTATAGTAGACTGGACGCATCCATTAATGCATTCTCTTTTCTAATGTCTACAACAATGGACACAGTGGGATACACAGACATAGAAACACTCGCCTGGTCAAACGACTTACTAAAAACAATCCACTCCAAACCAAACAAACCAACTTTCCTACCTATTCTCAGAACATGGCCTGACCTCTCTCAGATCTGGTTTCCTTGGCCAACTCTGTGAAGTTGTCAAGAAAAAGGGGTGAGCCACTACCTGCTTCTTCTGGAAAGGTCCCTCTTCAGAGCTCTCCTGGCATTTGGCCATCCTCACATCGGTAGGTACCAAGAAAGACTGACTCTGTCCTTGGTAAATCCAAACAAGTGAGTCCACTGGGACTGGGGCTGCCTCGGGGTGCCTGGATTCTTGGATACAAAGTTCAGAGAGTTCCATCACCAAGGAAATGAGGTATATCACTTTCTTTGGAACTGAATGAGGTCACTGCCTTGGCAACCACTTTGTCCTAACAGTTGCTTCCAAGTTTCCCATGAGATGGAGGCTGCCCCTACTTCCTGTGACACTTTCACAAGGTAGAATGGTATGTCAACCATAGGCACCCAGCAGCAGCTCTCCACACAGGCCTGGTTTGGTCCATCTTCTCTACAATAAAAAGAGAGAGGCTGATTCAGACACATCCCTTCATCCTGACCAGGTTGTTTGCCATGGAAGATGACTTTTGCTCTCTCAGGTCCTTCATAGCTGCCTACATCTTCTCCAGGTATCATTTCTGAATGGACCTTTGAGGTTCTCAGCAGGTGGAATGTCCCCTACTTTCCTGTATTGTAAGAACGACTCTATCCCTGCTCTTCTGTAAAATGAGATTGAGGAAACAGTGTATGTTTAGGCTTAATAACAGGTTCGATTTGGGTTAGCAATCATTCTGTGTGATAAATAATGGTATTGGGAATCTGCGATATTTACAAGAACATTGAGGTGAAATATAAGTATGAAAACAAAAATCTAGGTATGATTTGAAGCCCAGAAGGGCATTGGGCCCTTAATTGGGATACTTAGTTTTGAATTATATTCTGCAAAGATGTCTCAGACAATTTGATATACAATGGCATAGGACCTTGTACCTTGGATGTTTGAATGTAGAAGAGAACATCCAATCCAAAGGGATAGTCAGTAGAATTAGGAAGATAGTCGGTAGGTTTAGGAAGAAGAGTGAGTGTAGGATTGGGACTAAAAATTCTTTAGCTATAGGGTTTCGTATAGAGAGTGAATGTAAATGTCAGCACATATGAAGAGTCAGTCACTATGATGAAATTGGGAAAATATGTAGAAAAGCAGATAACAATAGAGACATTATGAAATCAGGCAAAGTATTAAGTGAGTGATAGGAGTAGACATTTTCACCAGGGTTGAGTTTGAATATATAATCTTAGGAAGAAACAAATATGTAGTAACCAATAGGATTGACATTTGAGAGCATTAGGCAACCTGGACAAGGATGTTTTTAGTAATCCATGATCGCTTTCCATTTAGTCTTTGGTACAATCATAAGTGTGACCTTTACATTTTTTGTCCAGAATATTACTGTGATAAAATCTATATGTAGATCAGGTGACATGAGTATTTCTACCACCATTTCTGGGAGCAATATACTGAAGACGTAAAATTTGTATTGGGGGTACAAAGAGGTGTACCCTGTGTCCATGAATATAGAGATTAAGCATGAATACACCATACTGTGAATAAATAATATAACTGGTTCCAACTTTAAATAATGGATTGAATTGATATCTGAAAATATACAATAAATCTTATATTGATATATATTCATTCATTCCAACCAGTTATACATCTAATGGTAATATTAGTGTTTTGATTTATCATGAAGAGTGTGTGAAGTTTGCTTCAAAAGTGATTATGGAAATCGAAAATAATGTGTTCGGAAAGAATTCTCATGCAAAGACCAGTCAAGAAATATGGAGGAATACATGTGTTTTGAAGCAGGAAGTGATTGAAAGTGAAACAAATGCCTATAAATTTGCTAAATTTTTTATGAAATATATATCCTATGATGTGCATAAACTGATGAAATTGTACCAGTTTTGAATAAAAATTAACGTAAAAATACACATCATGTCCATTGGAATCTACTTGCATTGATGTTAAACTTGGTCAGTTACTGTAGAAATATTAGGATTCGCGTGCCTCATTCACCGAAGTTAGTTTTCTTTTTTTTTTTAATTTTTTATGGTTGTTCTAAACATTATTTATTTCTTGATATATCATATTTCACACTTTGATTCAAGTGGGTTATGAACTCCCATTTTTACCCCGTATACAGATTGCAGAATCACATCAGTTACACATCAATTGATTGACACATTGCCATACTAGTGTCTATTGTATTCTGCTGCCTTTCCTATCCTCTACTATCCCTCCTCCCCTCTGCTCTCTTCCCCTCTCCTCTCTCTACCCCCTCTACTGTAATAAATTTCTCCCTTTTGTATTATTTTTCCCTTTCCCCTCACATCCTCTTTTATGTAATTTTGTATAACCCTGAGGGTTTACTTCCATTTCCATGCAATTTCCCTTCCCTCTCCCTTTCTCTCCCACCTCTCATCCCTATTTAATATTAATCTTCTTCTCATGCTCTTCATCCCTACTCTGTTCGTAGTTACTCTCCTTTTATCAAAGAAGGCATTTGGCATTTGTTTTTTAGGGATTGGCTAGCTTCACTTTGCATAATCTGCTCTAATGCCATCTATTTTCCTGCAAATTCTATGATTTTGTCATTTTTTAAAGCAGAGTAATACTCCATTGTGTATAAGTGCCACATTTTTTTTATCCATTCTTCTATTGAACAGCATCTAGGTTGGTTCCACAGTCTTGCTATTGTGAATTGTGCTGCTATGAACATCAATGTAGCAGTGTCCCTGTAGCATGGTCTTTTAGGGTCTTTAGGGAATAGACCGAGAAGAGGAATAGCTGGGTCAAATGGTAGTTCCATTCACAGCTTTCCAAGAAATCTCCATAATGCTTTCCAAATTGGCTCTACCAATTAGCAGTGCCTCCAATAATGTACAAGTGTACCTGTTTCTCCACATCCTCAACAGCACTTGTTGTTGTTTGACTTCATAATGGCTGCCAATCTTACTGGAATGATGGTATCTTAGGGTGGTTTTGATTTGCATTTCTCTGACTGCTGGGGATGGTGAGCATTTTTTCATGTACTTGTTTTTTGATTGTATGTACTTCTCTGAGAAGTGTCTGTTCTGGTTCTTGGCCCATTTGTTTATTGGGTTATTTGTTATCTTATTGTCTATTTTTTTGAGTTCTTTGTATACTCTGAATATTAGGGCTCTATCTGAAGTGTGAGGAGTAAAGATTTGTTCCCAGGATTTAGGCTCCCTATTTACCTCTCTTATTGTTCCTTTTGCTGATAAAAAACTTTTTAGTTTGAGTAAGTCCCATTTGTTGATTCTAGTTATTAACTCTTGTGCTATGGGTGTCCTATTCAGGAATTTGGAGCCCGACCCCACAGTATGTAAATTGTAGCCAACTTTTTGTTCTATCAGACGCCATGTCTCTGATTTGATATCAAGCTCCTTGATCCATTTTGAGTTAACTTTTGTGCATGGCGAGAGAAAGGGATTCAGTTTCATTTTGTTACATATGGATTCCAAGTTTTCCCAGCACCATTTTTTGCAGATGCTATTTTCCTTCATTGCATGCTTTTAGCCCCTCCATCAAATATAAGATAGTTGTAGTTTCCTGGCTTGGTTTCTGTGTCCTCTATTCTGAACCATTGGTCCACCTGCCTGTTTTGGTACCATTACCATGGTATTTTTGTTACTATTTTTCTGTAGTATAGTTTGAAGTCTGGTATCGCTATGCCGCCTGATTCACACTTCCTGCTTAGTGTTGTTTTTGTTATTCTGTGTCTTTTATTTTTCCATATGAATTTCATGATTGCTTTCTCTATTTCTAGAAAAAATTCCGTTTGGATTTTGATTGGCATTGCATTAAACCTATTGAGAACTTTTGGTCATATCACCATTTTGATGATATTAGTTCTGCCTATCCATGAACAGGATATATTTTTACATCTTCTAAGATCTTCTTCTATTTCTCTCTTTAGGGTTCTGTAGTTTTCATTGTATAAGACTTTCACATCTTTTGTTAGGTTGATTCCTAATTATTATTATTTTTTTTTAGGATATTGTGTATGGAGTGGTTGTCCTCATTTCTATTTCAGAGGATTTGTCGCTGATATGCAGGAATGCCTTAGATTTATGCATGTTGATTTTACATCCTGCCACTTTGCTGAATTCATTTATTAGCTCTATTAGTTTCTTTGTAGACCCTTTTGGGACTGCTAGACATAGAATCATGTGATCTGATAATTTAAGTTCTTCTTTTCCAATTTTTACGCCTTTTATTTCTTTCGTCTGTCTAAATGCTCTGGCTAGTGTTTCGAGAACAATGTTGAACAGAAGTGGTGAGAGAGGGCATCCCTGTCTTGTTCCAGATTTTAGAGAGAATACCTTCAATTTTTCTCCATTCAGAATGATGCTAGCCTGAGGCTTAGCATAGATTGCTTTTACAATATTGAGGTATGTTCCTCTTATCACTAGTTTTTCTAGAGTGTTGAACATAACAGAATGCTGTACTTTATAGAATGCTTTTTTTGCATCTACCGAGATGATCATATGGTTCTTATTTTTAAGTCTATTGATGTGGTGAATAACATTTATTGATTTCCGTATATTGAACCAGCCTTGCATCACACGGATGAATCCTACTTGATCAGGATTCACAATTTTTTTGATATGTTTTTGTATCCAATTCGCCAGAATTTTATTGAGGATTTTTTCGTGTAGGTTCATTAGAGATATTGGTCTGTAGTTTTCTTTCTTTGAAGTGTCTTTGTCTGGTGTAAGAATCAGGGTGATCTTGGCCTCGTAGAATGAATTTGGAAGAATCTCCCTCTTTTTCAATTTCCTGAAACACCTTGAAAAATATTGGTATTTGTTTCTCTTTAAAGGTTTTGTTAAACTCTGCTGTATACCCATACGGTCCTGGGCTTATCTAAGTTGGTAGTGGATTGATGGTTTCTTCTATTTCCTCAATTGATATTGGTCTGTTTATGTTGTCTATATCCTCCTGAATCAATATGGGCATATCATATGACTTAAGAAATTTATCGATGCCTTCACTGTCTTCTATTTGTTTGGAGTATAAGGATTAAAAATAATTTCTGATTATCTTCTGTATTTCAGAAATATCTCTTGTGATATTTTTTTTTAATCCCTTATGCTAGTAATTTGAGTTCTCTCTTCTTCTCTTTCATAGCATGGCTAAGGGTCTGTCAATTTTATTTATTTTTTCAAAGAACCAACTTCTACTTTTGTCAAGTTTTTTCAATTGTTTCTTTTGTTTCAATTTCATTAATTTCAGCTTTGATTTTAATTATTTCTTGCCTTCTACTTCTTTTGCTGTTTCTTTCGTCTTCTTTTTCTAGGATTTTGAGATGAAGTATGAGATCATTTATTTGTTGGTTGTTTCTTTTTTTAAGGAATGAACTCCAAGCAATGAATTTTCCTGTTAGAACTGCTTTCAATGTGTCCCATAGATTCCGATATGTTGTGTCTGTGTTTTCATTTATCTCTAAGAATTTTTAAATTTCCTCCTTGATGTCTTCTATAACCCATTGATCACTCAGTAACCTATTGTTCATTCTCCAAGTGATGCATGATTTTTCCTTCCTTCTTTTATCATTGATTTTTAGTTTCATTCCATTATGATCAGATAATATGCATGGTATTATCTGTACTCCTTTATATTGTCTAAGAGTTGCCCTGTGACATAATATATGATCATTTTTTAGAAGGATACATGTGCTGCTGAGAAAAAAAGGTAACTGTTTGATGTTGGGTGTTATATTCTACATATCTCAAATAAGTCTAGGTTATTAATTGTGTTATTGAGTTCTATAGTTTCCTTATTCCTTATTCCTTGTTTGGAAGATCTGTCCAGTGATGAGAGAGGTGTGTTCATGTCTCCCATGATTACTGTATTGTGGTGTATTAGACTCTTGAACTTGAGAAGAGTTTGTTTGATGAACATAGCTGCACCATTGTTTGGGGCATATATATTAATGATTGCTGTCTCTTGTTGGTGTATGGTTCCCTTGAGCAGTATGTAGTGTCTCTCTTTATCCCTTTTGATTAACTTTGGCTCAAAATCTATTTTATTTGATATGAGTATGGACTCTCCTGCTTGTTTCCGAAGTCCATATGAGTGATATGATTTTTCCCAAACTTTCACCGTCAGTCTATGTATGCATTTTCCTATCAAATGCATCTCCTGTAGGCAGCATATTGTTGGGTCTTGTTTTTTGTTCAATTCTACTAGCCAGTGTGTCTTCATTGGTGAGTTTAAGCCATTAACATTTAGGGTTATTATTGAGATATGGGTTGTTCTTTCAGCCATATTTGTTAATTTATGTTACTAAACATGGTTTGTTTTCCTCTTTGATTATTTTCCCCCCTTTAATGTCCTACCTCCCACTGTTGGTTTTCATTGTTATTTTCCATTTCCTCTTCCTGCAATGTTTTGCCGAGGATGTTTTGAAGAGATGGTTTTCTAGCTGCAAATTCTTTTCACTTTTGTTTATCGAGGAAGGTTTTAATTTCATCTTCCATACTGAAGCTTAATTTCGCTAGATACACAATTCTTGGTTGGAACCCATTTTCTTTCAGTGTTTGAAATATGTTATTCCAGGATCTTCTAGCTTTCAGAGTCTGTGTTGAAAGATCAGCTGTTATCCTGATTGGTTTACCCTTAAACGTAATCTGCTTCCTTTCTCTTGTAGCTTTTAAAATTCTCTCTTTTTTCTGTTTGTTGGGCATCTTCATTATAATGTGTCTAGTTGTGGCTCTCTTATGATTTTACACATTCGGCGTTCTGTAGGCTTCTAGGACTTGGGATTCTGTTTTATTTATCAAGTCTGGGAAGTTTTCTCGTATTATTTCATTGAATAGGTTGCTCATTCCTTTGGTTTGGACCTCTATACCTTCCTGTATCCCAATGACTGTTAAGTTTGGCCTCTTTATGTTATCCCATATTTCTTGGATATTCTGCTCATGGTTTCTTAACAGTCTTGCTGAGTGGTCTATGTTCTTTTCAAGTTGAAATACTTTGTCTTCATTGTCTGATGTTCTATGTTCTAAGTGTTCTACTCTCCTGGTAGTATTCTCAATTGAGTTTTTAAGTTGGATTATTCCTTCCTGCAATTCTAGGATTTCTGTTTGTTTGTTTTTACAACCTCTATCTCCCTATATAGTTGATCTTTTGCTTATTGGATTTGTTTATGTAATTCATTGTCGAAGTGATCTTTAATTGTCTGATTTTGTTGTCTAATGTCTTCCTTGAGACTCCAGATCATCTAAAGCATGAGTATCCTGAATTCTTTATCTGACATTCCATCTGATGCAGCTATTACCTCTTCTAAAGTTGTGTTGACCTGCATTGCTTGTGGTCCTTTATTTCCTTGTCTTTTCATACTGCTCGCGTTTCTCTCTGCTTGTTGAAACTGTTTTGTTTTGGGCAGTGGCTCTGCTCTGCCCCTATTCCTATTGGGGTGACCTAACAACCACGCTGGTGGGCCGCTGGGCTTGTACTGGGCGCGGGAGAAGGCTCTGCTTTGCCACTACTCCAATAGGGGTGCCGTGTCTACCACACCAGCGGGTTATTGGGCCTGTTCTGGGCATAGGCGGTGGCTCTGCTCTGCCCCTACTCCAATTGGGGTGACGTGACTACCACACCTGCTGGTTGATGGGCCTGTTCCAGGCACGGGCAGCAGCTCTGCTCTGTCACTACTCCAATTGGGATGACATGACTACCACGCCTGCAGGTCGCTGGGCCTGTGCCGGGCATGGGCGGCGGCTCTGCTCTGCCCCTCTGGCTTGAAGACAAAGTGAGAGAGACTCGGGTGTTTGTGACTCACTTTTTTTACCAGGAGACCAACTGTTTCTGTCACCGCTGGTATCGATGAAGTTATCTCCTCCACCACTTTGTGATGACATCAGATCTCTAACATGTTGGTATCCCAGGCGAATGGCAGCATTTCGTTCCCTTTGCCGGATGACCAAAGCAATGGGTGAGTCCTGACCAGCCCTCACAAGCCCCGTCTCAATCCTGTTGCCACTGCCTATGAAGGCTAGGTAGGTATTTACCTCCACAGTATTCAGCAAGACCTAGACCGAGAAGGAGTTTCCGCGGGTTCTTTAGCCCTGGGCCTGATCAGTTCCAGGAGCCAGAATTCGGCCGCTCTGGGCTTGGTGTATGTTCTGATAGGAACAGGCCTGAGTAATTTGTCTCCGAGACACAGGCGAATGGCAGCCTGAGATTACCTGTTCTATAGCTGAATGAGCTGCTATGAGTTGAAAACAGGAATGGTGACATCAGCTCTCCAAGATGGTGGCCCCTGGCTTCCTCTGTGGTCTGACTGGTGTGGAAAACTGAATTGGACCGCGTCCTTCCCCGGTCTCAAACCCAGAATTCAGCAATGAGCACAGTGATTGTACAGCTGGCTGGAGCCCACAGAATCCGCACCACTGAATATTTGTGTTGCTATCTCATTGTTTGCCAGCATGCGCCACAGACTCTAGCCGCACGGCGATTTGCTGAATAAGCAGCATGACGCTCTATGCGGACAAATCACTCACGTTTGAGCCCCGTAGCTAATCCTCATGAGATGGAAATACTTCCACTAGGTTTTGGAGCACCCAAATTTTGCTGGAAATTCGTCATTCTCTTGCACAGTGATGCTGTATATGGGGTTGATGCACTCCTTTCGCTGCCATCATATGATCCCCTGAAGTTAGTTTTCAGTACTGGAAACGAATATGTATTTCAGGTGGATGAACATTTCTGAGAATAAACTTGTGAAAAGTTGAATATAAATCCACATACATAAATATGAATGAATTTAGGGAGTGTAAAATAAGACAAATACATTTCATATTTTGAAAAATCTGGAGAGTGAATACATATATATATATATATATATATAGATAGATAGATAGATAGATACACACACAGAGAGTGACATTAAAAAGTAGCATTATGTATGCCAATTGAAATTCACCATGAAATATATATCATCCACAGATCCAAAAATACTCATTTTCCTGAACATCAATTTATGTTGTTCAACTAGAAAGCTGACCCATATGTTGAATTTTCAGTTCCAACAGCGTTTAGTAGGAGTGATCTTTTCTTACAGTTTGTATCTGCCAAGTCAGCCACCTCACAAAATGTATGTGTGATACCAGGTAGAATTCAATATGTGCATAAAAAAATACATGTGCTGAATAGACTACAGAGAAAGGGAGACAGTTATTCACATATTTGTTAACTTTTAAAACACATAAAGAACTGTTTCAATAAAAATTTGCTAGATTTATAGCACCTACCATTTATCATAGGAAAGGCAAGTCCAACTATACACCATGCCTCCTGTGAACCTCTTGTATTTCTATTTTGTTTGGGTTATTTTTCTCCATCATATTAAGATTAGAAGTAAAAGTCTAGAAGGGAATTTGTTAGTGTCAGGGATTCAGTATTTCGAATGGAAAATTGGAAAATGTATCCAATGTGTATGCAAATATGTGCTACACAAAAATCTTCCCACTCTCATTCAGAACAATGCCTTGGCATTACCTTCGCCCCATGTAAGACACAATTAGAGGAGAAGAGTTAGAAAATCTGTGAATACATTCCTGTTATAGAAAATGCTCAGGAGTTCACAAATTTGGAGGTGGTAGAGGAGTTTCCAAAAGTAAGGGACAGGGTAAACACTCCACAAACATGAAGCTCTGCTGGCCTAACATCTGGAGAAACTACCTCTGAGGGTGAGCACTTGAAATATATTTTGTTGTCAGGAGCATTAGCTTCCTTTGTAGTGAGACCATCAAAGCTGGGTCTGATCTATGTTACATGGATGACATGGTTTCTTATTTTCCGATGAACATGAGGCAGCAGTGCTGAATTTTCTCTTTGTAGGTAAACTGTGGCCACTGAGGGCAAGTGTCTCCTCATCTGGACTGTGAAGCCATTTGGTCATCCTCCACTCTTTGTGGTGTTTTTTGCTGTTGCACTAGGAGTGTGGTATTTGCTTCATGAAATAAAAAGAGTTCAACTGGGACACAGTGCTGTAGGGAGTTCTTTCAGTTGTGGTGGGTTGGGTTCTGTTGGAGAATGCACCAACCAGGCTTCTATCCCACATAGCTTGCAACATTGACCATAGCAACCTGATTCTGAACATTGCCCTGAAACCTCTCCATATAACAAGATTCTTTTACATATAAGGGTCTACTGGCTGCAAAATGTCAGTCACAAGTTATTTGGACACCAATGGCAGATAAACATGGCCACACCAGAGATATTTTATCACACACCTGCCCGCCACGGCTCTAGGAACACTACTCAGCAGGTTCCAACTTACTTGCATCTCTGTTATACACCATTTTCATGAAACCCAGTCAATAAAGGCAATGTCTTGTATTCTCATGATCAGCTAGAGGACATCCAAAGGTTCTCCTGTGACACCTAGTCTTGGGAATTTCAAAAATTTCATGGTATTCATCTAGCCATTATTCAAGGAAGAAGTTGTAGGCACTGTGGGTTTCAATTCATTCATTAACCATTAAATGTTGAGTAAGCTCACTTCAATGAAAGCTCTGGAGAACTCTCAGAGGCAAGGCTTCCCAAAGGGTGGCCAAAATGTCACATGAAGCCAGGCCCATTGAGGTCTACAATGTGAGGTCCATGTGTGTTTTCACTCTGAACTATGGCTGCCAAGTCTTTCAGAATAAAATCATGTGATATCCTGGCTGAGATTCCCTTTGCTCTGTGGAAAGCCAACTTGGGCGTAGATCTCACTTTCCAAGGGCGACTCTCATGCATGGCCTTCTAAAAGCCCAACACAATCCATGGCAATACTTCTCTGAGGTCAATTCCAGAACTCAGTCTCTATGTTGAATCACACAAGAGTTCAAGCACTGGTGTACCCAGTCATCTCTTCCTACCACCATACAAATGTTCACAGTTAAAACCTAAACACCCCAACATGGCCCTCATCTTCTTCCATGTAGACACTCATCATAACCTCCGGCTGGAGGTTTCCATGAGGTACACAGCCCACGTCCGTGTCCAAAATAAGCTCCCTTGCCCCTCATTTGCCTAACATCAGGGTTGCCTGGACTGCCTTCCTGTGAAACAGAAGTGAAAAAATAGGCCTGGCGTTAATACTGCTCTACTTCTCCAACTTGAGGCCTACTGAGTGTGGGGTTTAGATTCTTTATGTAAATTCATATTTTTTGTTGTTGTACTTTAACTTTTTAATATGTTTTCATTTTTTAAATATTTTTATTTTATTATTATTATTATTTTAAACTTTAATTTACATCTTTTAAATGATCATTATTTTTAAATTTTTTTCTTTCTTTCTTTCTTTTCTATTTTTTCTTTTGTCTTATCATTTCTTTTCAATTTTCTGATTTCCCCTTCCTCGAATTCTACCTGCCTACTCTCATTCTCTTTAGTGACTTCTTCCCTTTCCTTCTAATATCTTTTCTTCCAAGCATCAAATAAATTTATAAGAGTAAGCAGTAACTCAACAGTCAAACAGAGCAAGAAGTAACATGAGCAGCACAAAAAATCAAGGAAGAAAATAAGTACAAACAACGAAGGACAGCCAAAATATTCAGGAGGACCTATAGTCATCAGAAAAATGGTCATATAAAGAACTCAAGGAATACCTTAGACAGATGGAATTGAAACTTAAAGAGGATACGAGACAGCAAATCCAAACAGTGAAAGAACACATTGAAAATGAATTGCATAAACAGATAAAAGAAGAAGTTATGCATCTTTATCAGGAGATAGAGATTATAAAAAAATCAAACAATAATTCTAGAAATGAAGGAAACGATAAACCAAATTAAAAAGTCAATTGAGAGTATCACTAACACTGTGGAGCAAGTAGAAGACAGAATGTCAGATAATGAAGACAAAATATATCATCTTGAAATGAATCTAGCCAACACAGAAAGGCTGGTAAAAAATCATGAGTAAAACATCCAAGAGATATGGGATAACATAAAAAAAAATTAATGAGTCATCTGGATAGGTACACAGATTCAAACCAAGGGAATTAGTAATCTATTGAATGAAATAATTACAGAAATATTTCCAGAAATACAAAGTAAATAGATATACAAATTGGACATGCTTACAGGACACGGAGAACACAAAATCACAGTAGACCAACACCAAGACACATTGTTATGAAGATATCCAATATACAAAACAAAGAGAAAATATTAATAGCTCTAAGAGAAAGGAGGCAGATTACATTAAGGGGTAAACCAATAAGGTTGAGAATGGATTTTTCATCACAGTCGCTGAAAGCGAGAAGATCCTGGAGCAACGTATTTCAAACACTGAAAGACAATGAATGCCAACCAAGAATTCTGTATCCAGCAAAATTAAGCTGCAGGTATGACGATGAAATAAAAATATTTCATGATAAACAAAAGGTAAAAAAAATTTGTAGCCAGAAAACCAGCATTGCAAAGCATCTTGAGCAAAACAATACACGAAGAAGAAATGAAAATCAACAACCAAAACCATCAGTGGGAAGTGCCTCAGTAATGACTGAGGGTGGGGGAAAAGCTAATCATGCAGAAACAAACTAAATTAAAAAAAAAAAAGATGAATCATCAATCATGAGCGGCAGTACAAACCATATATCAATAGTGACTCTAAATGTTAATGGCTTAAACTCTCCAATAACGCGACATAGGCTGGTAACTTGGATTAAAAATGAATCCAACAATATATTGCCTCCAGGAGGCACATCTGAATGGAAAAGACATACACAGGCTGAAGGTGCAAGTTTTGGAAAAAATATACCATGCAACGCTCCCCATAAGCAAGCAGGGGTGGCCATGCTCATATCGAATAAAATCGACTTCAAGACTAATTTAATCAAAAGGGATAAGAAAGGACATTATATACTGTTAAAAGGAACCATTCATCAACAAGACATAAAAATTATCAATATTTATGCACCAAATAATGGTGCTGCAATGTTCAAAAAACAAATTCACCTCAAGTTCCAGAATGAAATAGACCACAACACAATAATTATGGGTGACTTCAACACATCTCTCTCACCATTGGACAGATCCTCCAAACAAAAGTGAATAAAGAAACTATAGAACTCAATATCACAATCAATAACCTAGACTTAACTGACATATATCGAATATATCAATCATCATCAAGTGGATATACTTTTTTCTCAGTAGCACGTGGATCCTTCTCAAAAATAGACCATATATTATGTCATAGGGCAACCCTCAGTAAATATACAGGGGTTGAGATAATACCATGAATTTTTTCTGATCATAATGGAATGAAACTGGAAACCAATGATAAAAAAAGGAAGGAAAAATCCTACATCACATGGAAAATGAACAATATGTTACTGAATGATCAGTGGGTTACAGAAGATATAAAGGAGGAAATCAAAAAATTCTTAGAGATACATGAAAATACAGACACAATATATCAGAATCTATGGGACACAATGAAAGCAGTTTTAAGAGGGAAATTCATCGCCTGGAGGTCATTCCTGAAAAAAAGTAAAAACGAACAAATAAATGAGCTCACACTTCAACTCAAAGCCCTAGAAAAGGAAGAGCAAAACAACAAAAAATGTAGCAGAAAGCAAGAAATAATTAAAATCAGAGCAGAAATCAACGAAATTGAAACAAAAGAAACTATTGAAAAAATTAACAAAACTAAAAGGTGGTTCTTCGAAAAAATAAATATGTTCGACAGAGCCTTAGGCATGCTAATGAAGAGAAGAAGAGAGAGAACTCAAATTACTAACATATGGGATGAAAAAGGCAATATTACAACAGATGCTTCTGAAATACAGAAGACAATTAGAAATTATTTAGAAAACCTATATTCCAATAAAATAGAATATAGTGAAGACATCGATAAATTTCTTAAGTCATATGATATTCCCAGACTGAGTCAGAAGGATACACACAATTTAAACAGACCAATGTCAATGGAAGAAACAGAAGAAGCAATCAAAAGACTACAAACCAAGAAAAGCCCAGGAACGGATGGCTATACAGCGGAGTTTTACAAAACATTTAAAGAAGATTTAATACCAATACTTTTCAAGTTATTTCAGCATAGAGAAAAAGAGGGAGCTCTTCCAAATTCATTCTATGAGGCCAACATCACGCTGATTCCGAAATCAGAAAAAGACACCTCAAAGAAAGAAAACTACAGACCAATATATCTGATGAACCTACATGCAAAAATCCTCAATAAAACTCTGGTGAATCGAATACAAAGGCACATCAAAAAAATTATGCACCATGATCAAGTAGGATTCATAGCTGGGATGCAAGGATGGTTCAATATACGGAAATCAATAAATGTTATTCACCACATCAATAGACTTAAAGATAAGAACCATATGATCATCTCGATAGAAGCAAAAAAAGCATTTGACAAAGTACAGCATCCCTTTATGTTCAAAACATTAGAAAAAATAGGGATAACAGGAAGTTACCTCGACATTGTAAAAGCTATCTATGCTAAGCCTCAGGCTAGCATCATTATGAATGGAGAAAAATTGAAGGCATTTCTTCTAAAATCTGGAACAAGACAGGGATGCCCTCTCTCACCACTTCTATTCCATATAGTTCTCGAAACACTGGCCAGAGCAATTAGACATACTAAACAAATAAAAGGCATAAAAATAGGAAAATAAGAACGCAAATTATCACTATTTTCGGGTGACATTATTCTATACATAGAAGACACAAAAAGGTGTACAAAAACTACTAGAACTAAAAAATGAATGACCTGCGACCCACCGGCAGGTCAGGCCCAGAAACCTGCAGAGGGGCACAGCTGCCCCACCCACCTGCAAGGTAGGCGATACCGTGACCACTGATAAAACAGGCCCAGTGGCCGTCTGACACATCACCCCGTTTGGGGGAGGGGAAGAGCCGCCACCAGCACCTGTTAGGTAGACAGACCTGCAAACGACAGACAGAACAGGCCTAGCGGCCAGCGGAGGTGCAGAGCCGCTTCTCACGCCTGCAAGGGAGGCGAACCTGTGACCACCGAAAGAACAGGCCCACCGAAAGTAGAGGCACAGCAGCCTGCCGGCGTAGTAGGCACATTGCCCCAATTGGAGGAGGGGCAGAACCACCGCCAAAGCCTGCGAGGGAGACTTTGCAACTATATAAGAGCAATATAAATATATAGGGGGAAAATCAATAACAAAACAGTTTCACCAAGCAGAAAGAAACGCGATCAGTATGAAAAGACAAGGAAAGAAAGGACCACAAGCAATGCAGGTCAACTCAACTTTAGAAGAGGTAATATCTGCAGCAGATGGAATGTCAGATAAAGAATTCAGGATATACATGCTTCAGATTATCTGGAGTCTCAAGGAAGACATTAGACAGCATAATCAGACAATGAAAGACCACTTCGAGCACTTCGAAAATGAATTACATAAACAAATACAAGAAGCAAAAGATCAATTATACAGGGAGATCAAGGTTATAAAAAACAAACAAACAGAAATCCTGGAAATGCAGGAAACAATAAACCAAATTAAAAACTCAATTGAGAATACTACCAGCAGAGTAGAACACTTAGAAGATAGAACATCAGAAAATGAAGACAAAGTATTTCAACTGGAGAAGAACATAGACAGCTCAGCAAAGCTGTTAAGAAACCATGAGCAGAACATTCAAGAAATATGGGATAACATAAAGAGACCAAACTTAAGAGTCATTGGGATACAGGAAGGTATAGAGTTCCAAACAAAAGGAATGAGCAATCTATTCAATGAAATAATACGAGAAAACTTCCCAGACTTGAAGAATGAGACAGAATCCCATATCCTAGAAGCCTACGGGACGCCGAATGTGCAAAATCATAAGAGATCCACACCTAGACACATTATAATGAAGATGCCCAACATACAGAATAAGGAGAGAATTTTAAAAGCTACAAGAGAAAGGAAGCAGATTACATTTAGGGGTAAACCAATCAGGATAACAGCTGATCTTTCAACACAGACTCTGAAAGCTAGAAGATCCTTGAATAACATATTTGAAACACTGAAAGAAAATGGGTTCCAACCAAGAATTGTGTATCCAGCAAAATTAAGCTTCAGTATGGAAGATGAAATTAAAACCTTCCATGATAAACAAAAGTGAAAAGAATTTGCAGCTAGAAAACCATCTCTTCAAAACATCCTCGGCAAAACATTGCAGGAAGAGGAAATGGAAAATAACAATGAAAACCAACAGCGGGAGGGAGTACAGTAAAGAGGGGGAATAATCAAAGAGGAAAACAAACCATGTTTAGTAACATAAATAAACCAATATGACTGGAAGAACAACCCATATCTCAATAATAACCCTAAATGTTAATGGCTTAAACTCACGAATTAAGAGACACAGGCTAGTAGAATGGATCACAAAACAAGACCCAACAATATGCTGCCTTCAGTAGACGCATTTGATAGGAAAAGACATACATAGACTGAAGGTGAAAGGTTGGGAAATATCATATCACTCTTATGGACTTCGGAAACAAGCACGAGTGTCCATACTCATATCAAATAAAATAGATTTCAAGCCAAAGTTAATCAAAAGGGATGAAGAGGGACACTACATACAGCTCAAGGGAACCATACACCAACAAGACATCACAATCATAAATATATATGCCCCAAACAATGGTGCAACTATGTTCATCAAACAAACTCTTCTCAAGTTCAAGAGTCTAATAGACCACCATACAATAATTATGGGAGACTTCAACACACCTCTCTCACCACTGGATAGATCTTACAAAGAAAAGTTTAATAAGGAATCTATAGAACTCAATAACATAATTAATAACCTAGACTTAATTGACATATATAGAATATACCACCCAAGATCAAGCAGTTACACTTTTTTCTCAGCAGCACTTGGATCCTTCTCAAAAATAGATCATATATTATGTCACAGGGCAACTCTTAGACAATATAAAGGAGTAGAGATAATACCATGCATCTTATCTGAACATAATGAAATGAAATTGAAAATCAACGATAAAAGAAGTAAGGAAAAATCATGCATCAATTGGAGAATGAAAAATAGGTTACTGAATGATAAATGGGTTATAGAAGACATCAAGGAGGATATTAAAAAATTCTTAGAGATAAATGAAAACACAGACACAACATATCGGAATCTATGGGACACATTGAAAGCAGTTCTAAGAGGAAAATTTATTGCTTGGAGTTCATTCCATAAAAAAGAAACAAACCAACAAATAAATGATCTAATACTTCAACTCAATGTCCTAGAAAAAGAAGAGCAAAACAACAGCAAAAAAGTAGAAGACAAGAAATAATTAAAATCAGAGCAAAAATTAATGAAATTGAAACAAAAGAAACAATTGAAAAAATTGACAAAACTAAAAGTTGGTTCTTTGAAAAAATAAATAAAATTGACAGACCCTTAGCCACGCTAATGAAGAGAAGAAGAGAGAGAACTCAAATTACTCGCATATGGGATGAAAAAGGCAATATCACAACAGACACTTCAGAAATACAGAAGATTATCAGAGATTATTTTGAATCCTTATACTCCAATAAATTAGAAGATAGTGAAGGCATCGATAAATTTCTTAAGTCATATGATTTGCCCAGATTGAGTTAGGAGGATATTGACAACCTAAACAGACGAATATCAACTGAGGAAATAAAGAAACCATCAAAAGACTACCAACTAAGAAAAGCCCAGGACCGGATGGGTATACAGCAGAGTTTTACAAAACCTTTAAAGAGGAACTAATACCAATACTTTTCAAGCTATTTCAGGAAAATGAAAAACAGGGAGAACTTCCAAATTCATTCTATGAGTCCAACATCACCCTGATTCCTAAACCAGACAAAGACACTCCAAAGAAAGAAAACTACAGACCAATATCTCTAATGAACCTAGATGCAAAAATGCTCAATAAACTTCTCGCGAACCGGATACAAAAACATATCAAAAAAATTGTGCACCATGATCAGGTAGGATTTATCCCTGGGATGCCAGGTTGGTTCAATATACGAAAATCAATAAATGTTATTCACCACATCAATAGGCTTAAATATAAGAACCATATGATCATCTCGATAGATGCGGAAAAAGCATTCGACAAAGTACAGCATCCCTTTATGTTCAAAACTCTAGAAAAACTAGGGATAACAGGAACATACCTCAATATTGTAAAAGAAATCTATGCTAAGCCTCAGCCTAGCATCATTCTGAATGGAGAAAAACTGAAGGCATTCCCTCTAAAATCTGGTACAAGACAGGCATGGCCTCTCTTACCACTTCTGTTCAACATAGTTCTCGAATCACTGGCCAGTGCAATTAGAGAGACAAAAGAAATTAAAGGCATAAAAATAGGAAAAGAAGAACTCAAATTATCACTATTTGCAGATGACATGATTCTATACCTAGCAGACCCAAAAGGGTCTACAAAGAAACTATTAGAGCTAATAAATGAATTCAGCAAAGTGGCAGGATATAAAATCAACACGCATAAATCAAAGGCATTCCTGTATATCAGCGACAAATCCTCTAAAATATATATGAGGACAACCACCCCATTCACAATATCCTCAGAAAAAATAAAGTACTTGGGAATCAACCTAACAAAAGAGGTGTAAGACTTATACAATGAATACTACAGAACCCTAAAGAGAGAATTGAAGAAGATCTTAAAAGATGGAAAAATATACCCTGTTCATGGATAGGTAGAATTAACATCATCAAAATGGCGATATTAACAAAAGTTCTCAATAGGTTTAATGCAATGCCAATCAAAATCCCAATGGCATTTCTTGTAGAAATAGAGAAAGCAATCATGAAATTCATATGGAAAAATAAAAGACCCAGAATAGCAAAAACATTGCTAAGCAGGAAGTGTGAATCAGTCGGTATAGCTATACCAGACTTCAAACTATACTACAGAGCAATAGAAACAAAAACAGCATGGTACTGGTACCAAAACAGGCGGGTGGACCAATGGTACAGAATAGAGGACACAGAAACCAATCCACAAAACTACAACTATCTTATATTCGATAAAGGGGCTAAAAGCATGCAATGGAAGAAGGCTAGCATCTTCAACAAATGGTGTTGGGAAAACTGGAAATCCATATGCAACAAAATGAAACTGAATCCCTTTCTCTCACCATGCACAAAAGTTAACTCAAAGTGGATCAAGGAACTTGATATCAAATCAGAGACATGGCGTCTGATAGAAGAAAAAGTTGGCTATGATCTACATACTGTGGGGTCGGGATCCAAATTCCTAAATAGGACACCCATAGCACAACAGTTAATAACTATAACCAACAAATGGGACTTACTCAAACTAAAAAGTTATTTTCTCAGCAAAAGAAACAATAAGAGAGGTAAATAGGGAGCCTACGTCCTGGGAACAAATCGTTACTCCTCACACTTCAGACAGAGCCCTAATATCCAGAATATACAAAGAACTAAAAAAATTAGACAATGAGATAACAAATAACCCAATCAACAAATGGGCCAAGGACCTGGACAGAAATTTCTCAGAGGAGGACATACAATCAATCAAGAAGTATATGAAAAAATGCTCACCATCTCTAGCAGTCAGAGAAATGCAAATAAAAACCACCCTAAGATACCATCTCACTCCAGTAAGATTGGCAGCCTTTAGGAAGTCAAACACCAACAAGTGCTGTCGAGGATGTCGGGAAAAGTGTACTCTTGTACATTACTGGTGGGACTGCAAATTGGTGCACCCAATTTGGAAAGCAGTATGGAGATTTCTTGGAAAGCTCGGGATGGAACCACCATTTGATCCAGCTATTCCCCTTCTCGGTCTATTCCCTAAAGACCTAAAAAGAGCACACTATAGGGCCACTGCTACATCCATGTTCATAGCAGCACATTTCACAATAGCAAGACTGTGGAACCAACATAGATGTCCTTCAATAAAAGAATGGATAAAAAAATGTGGCATTTATACACAATGGAATATTACTCTGCATTAAGAAATGACAAAATCATAGAATTTGGAGGGAAATGGATGGCATTAGAGCAGGTTATGCTAAGTGAAGCTAGCCAATCCCTTAAAAACAAATGCCAAATATCTTCTTTGATATAAGGAGATTAACTAAGAACAGAGTAGGGACGAAGAGCATGAGAAGAAGATTAACATTAAACAGGGATGAGAGGTGGGAGGGAAAGGGAGAGAGAAGGAAAATTGCATGTAAATGGAAGGAGACCCTCAGGGGTATACAAAATTACATACAAGAGGAAATGAGGGGAAAGGAGGAAAAATATAAGGGGGAGAAATGAATTACAGTAGAGGAGGTAGAGAGAGAAGAGGGGAGGGGAGGGGGAGGGGGGATAGTAGAGGATAGGAAAGGCAACAGAATACAACAGTCACCAGAATGGCAATATGTAAATCAATGGTTGTGCAATTGATGTGATTCTGCAATCTGTATATGGGGTAAAAATGGGAGCTCATATCCCACTTGAATCAAAGTGTGAAATATGATATATCAAGAACTATGAAATGTTTTGAACAACCTACAATAAAATTAATTAAAAAAAAAACCAGCATGGTACTGGTACCAAAACAGGCGGGTGGACCAATGGTACAGAATGGAGGACACAGAGATTAATCCAAAAAGCTACAACTATTTTATATTTGATAAAGGAGCTAAAAGCATGCAATGGAGGAAATATAGTATCTTCAACAAATGGTGTTGGGAAAAATGGAAATCCATGTGCAACAAAATGAAACTGAATTCCTTTCTTTCGCCATGCACAAAAGTTAACTCATAGTGGATCAAGGTGCTAGATATCAAATCAAAGACTCTGTGTCTGATAGAAGAAAAAGTTGGCTCTGATCTACATATTATGGGATCGGGCTCCAAATTCCTTTATATGACATCCATAGCACAAGAGTTAATAACAAGAATCAACAAATGGGACTACTTAAACTGAAAAGTTTTTTATCAGCAAGAGAAAGAATAAGAGAGGTAAATAAGGAGCATACATCATGGGAACAAATTTTTACTCCTCACACTTCAGATAGAGGCCTAATATCCAGAATATACAAAGAACTCAAAAAATTAGACAATAAGATAACAAATAACCCAATAAACAAATGGGTCAAGGACTTGAACAGACACTTCTCAGAGGAGGACATACAATCATTCATCAAGTACATAATAAAATGCTCACCATTTCTAGCAGTCAGAGAAATTCAAATCAAAATCACCCTAAGATACCATCTCACTCCAGTAAATTGGTAGCCATTATGAAGTCAAACAACAACAAGTGCTGGCAAGGATGTGGGGTAAAAGATACTCTTGTACATTGCTGGTGGGACTGTAAACTGGTGTGGCCAATTTGGAAAGCAGTATGGAGATTCCTGGGAAAGCTGTGAATGGAACCACAATTTGACTCAGCTATTGCCCTTCTCTGACTATTCCCTGAAGACCTTAAAAGAGAGTAATACAGGGATACTACCACATGGATTTTCATAGCAGTACAATTCACAATTGATACACTGTGGATCCAACCCAGATGCCCTTCAATAGATGAATGGATAAAAAAATGTGGCATTTATACACTATGGAGTATTACGCAGCACTAACAAATGACAAAATCATAAAATTTGCAGAAAAATGGATGGCACTGGAGCAGATTATGCTTAGTGAAGATAGCCAATCCCTAAAAAATAAATACCAAATGTCTTCTTTGATATAATGAGAGCAACTAAGAACAGAGCAGGGAGCAATAGCAGGAAGAAAAGATTAACTTTAAACAGAGACATGAGGTGGGAGGGTAAGTGAGAGAAAAGGGAAATTGCATGGTAATGGAGGGAGACCCTCATTGTTACACAAAATTACATATTGTTGTGAGTGGAATGGGAAAATAAACATGGAGTGAAATAAATTACAGTAGATGGGGAAAAAAGAGAAGATCGGAAGGAAGGGGAGGGGAGATAGTAGAGTATAGGAAAGGTAGCAGAATACAACAGTAGCTAATAGGGCATTATGTAAAAATGTGGATGTGTAATCGATGTGATTCTGTAATCTCTATTTGGGCTAAAAATGGGAGTTCATAAGCCACTTGAATCTAATGTATGAAATATTATATGTCAAGAGATTTTTAATGTTTTGAGCAACCAATAAAAGAAAAAAAGTAGCAATATATATGCCAATCGAAATTCATCATGAAATATATATAATCCACAGATCGAAAAATATTCATTTTACTGAACATGGATTAATGTATAATGTTATTCAACTAGGAAGCTCACCCATAGGTTGAATTTTCAGTTCCAACAGCATTTAGGAGGAGTTATCCTTTCTCACAATTTGCATCTGCCAATTCAGTTACCTCACAAGTATGTACGTGTGGTACCAGGTAGAATTCTATATGTGCATATAAAAATACATGCGCTGAATTGGCTACAGAGAAAGGGAGACAGGAATTCACATATTTGTTAATTTTAAAAACACATGTAGAACTATTTCAACAAAAAAATGACTAGATTTATAACTCCTACACTATATAATGCAAAAGGCAATTGTAACAATACACCATGCCTCCTCTGAACTGCTTGTATTTCTATTCTGTTTGGGTTATTTTTCACCATCATATTAGAATTATTAGTCAGAGTATAGTAGGGTATGTGTTAGTTTCAGGGCTTCAGTATTTCAAATAGAAAATTGAAAAATGAATCGAATGTGTATGTAAATATGTGCTACACAAAAATCTTCCCACTCACATTCAGAACAATGCCTTGATATTACCTTGGCCCAAGTAAGACACAATTAGAGTAGAAAAGTGTGAAAATCTGTGAATACATATCTGGAATGGAATATGCTCGGGAGTTCACAACCTTGGTGGTGGTAGAGGAGTTTCCAAAAGTAAAGAACAGTGTAAACACTCCACAAACATGGAGCTCTGCTGGCCTAAGACTTCTTGGAAAACTGCCTCTGAGGTTGGGCACTTGAAATATATGTTGTTGTCATGAGCTTTAACTTCCTTTGTAGTGAGACCATCAAAATGGGTCTGCATCTATGTGACCTGGAAGACATGGTTTCTTATATTCCAATGACCATGAGGCAGCAGTGCTGAATTCTCTCTTTGTATGTAAACTGTGGCCACTGGAGGCTAAGTGTCTCCTCGTGTGGACTGTGAAGACATTTGGTCATCCTCCACTTTTCGTGGTGTTTCTTGCTGCTGCACTGGGAATTTGGTATTTGCTTCACCAAATACAAGGAGTTCTACTAGGATACAGTGCTGAAGGGAGTTCTGTCACGTGTGGTGGGTCAGGGTCTGCAGGAGAATGCACCAACCAGGCTTCTATCCCACACAGCTTGCCCCAATAACCATAGTAAACTGATTCTGAACATTGCCCTGAACCTCTCCATATAAAAAATGCCTTTACATATAAGTGTCTGATTTCTGCACTATGTCAGTCATAATCCATTTGGAAGCCCATGGCCGATCCACATGGCCCCACCATGGTGTTTTATCACACACCTGCCCACCACTGCTCTAGGCCCACTAATCAGCAGGATACAAATTACTGGCATCTCTGTTCTACACCATTTTCATAAAACCCAGTAAAACAAGGCATTCTCTGGTATACACATGATCAACCACAGGACTTCCAAAGATTCTCCAGTGCCACCTGGTCATGGAAATTTCAAAAATTTCATGGTATTTATCTAGCCATTTTTCAAAGATTAAGTTGGAGGCACTGTGGGTTTCAAATCATTCAGGAACCATTAAGTGTTGAGAAAGCTCATTTCAATGAAAGCTCTGGAGAACACTCACAGGCAAGGCTTCTCAAAGAGTTGCCAAAAGGTCACATGAAGCCAGGCAAATTGAGGCCTACAATGTGAGGTCCATGTGTGTTTTGACTCTCAACTATACCTGCCAATCTTTCAGAATAAAATCATGTGATATCCTGGCTGAGGTTCCCATTGTTTTGTGGAAAGACACCCTGGGCCTAGATCTCAGTTTCCATGGGTGAGTCTCATGCATGGCCTTCTAAAATCCCAACACAATTCATGGCAATACTTCTCTGAGTTCAGTTCCAGAACTCAGTCTCTAAGGGGAATAACGCCAGAGTTCAAGCCCAGGTGGAACCAGTCATTCCTTCCAACCACCACAAAAATGACCACAATTAAAATCAAAACACTCCCACAGGGCCCTCATCTTCTTCCATATAGACACTCATCATAACCTCTGGCTGGAGATTTCTATGAGGGGCACAGCCTAAGAAAGTGTAAAAAATAAGCTCACTTGCCCCTCATTTGCCTAAAATCATGGTGGCCTGGACACTCCTCCTGTGAACCTGGAGTGATCAAATATTCCTGCTGTTAAAGTGTTCCGCTTCTCCAATTTGAGGCCTACTGGCTGTGAGGTATAGATTCTTTATGTGATTTGGAGTCATGAGAAAACCCAAGCACATATGGGCAAGCCTCTGCAGGGATTTGAAGAACTCATTTAATCCAAAGAATCCCTATTCTCACTTAATGGAGGTCAGGAACCTAAAACAAGAAGGCAAAAAAATTCATCCACAATGACTTCTCTTTTGGCCATTTCGGTTTGGGAAGCACATGGGATTTTTCTTTAGATCCATTGGGTGCTGAGAATCTAAGTCACAGCCTCACACAAGGACCAGAGACTGATTCAGACACATCCCATTCCAAAGCAATTAAGCAAAGAGCCACAGGTGAAGCCCATTCATTTCCATATGAAAACAGTTTTCTTCAGGCTTCACAAAGGGTTGGCATGAGGCAAAGACCTTCCTGAAATTCAGGGTAATTGAAACACAAGTAAGCAAATGGCCCAAGAAGGGTTTCTTCACTGAGACTTTACTGGTCACACTGATATCTGAGTTTTCTGAGATGCTCTCAATCTCTTCAGCTATCCAGTACATGGCCATGTCACAGAGCCTTGTGGTGTTACATATCTGGGACACAAAACCATGAGCGTATTCTGTAGAGTGGCCAGAATTCACGAAGAAAACAGTAACTTAAGAACACAGTAGGTGTTGCCCATCCATAAGGCAAAGTGAAGTCCATTAATCTATTGGGCAGTATTAATGTGGGGAAGCTTTCTACTAGAGAAAACAAATCCATTGATGCATTCTCTTTTCTAATGTCTACAACCACGGATACAGTGGGATACACAGACATAGAAACCCTCACAATGTCAAAGGACTTACTAGAAACAGTCCACTCCACACCAGAAAAAAACGCCTTTCCTACCTATTCTCAGAACATGAGAAAAAAACCACAAACTCACACCAACAACGGCAAAGCCACCTCCTTCCCCCAAGTAGGTCTGTGACTATCCAGAGTGTCTTCTGACTGGTGGGCCATATTATGTTCCCCCGAAATGGCCTGTCCTCTCTCAGATCTGGTCTCCTTGGCCAACTATGTGAGTTGTCAGGAGACAGCGGTGAGCCACTACCTGCTTTCTCAGGGAAGGTGCCTCTTCAGAGCTCTGCTGGCAATTGGCCATCCTCACATCAGTAGGTACCAAGAAAGACTGACTCTGTCCTTGGAAAAAGCAAACAAGTTAGCCCAATGGGACTAGGACTGGGACTGGCTCTGGGTGCCTGTCTTCCTGGATCCCAAGTTCAGAGAATTCAATCACCAAGGAAGTGAGGAGAGGTCACTTCCTTCAGGAACTGAATGAGGTCACTGCCTTGAAAACAACTTTGTCCTAACAGTTGCTTCCAAGGGTCCCATGAGATGGAGGCTGCCCCAACATCCTCTGACACATTCAGAAGTTAGAATGGAATATCAACCTTAGGCACCCAGGTACAGCTCTCCACACAGGCCTGGTTTATTCCAACTTCTTTACAATAAGAAAAGAGAGGCTGACTTAGACCCATCAATTCATCCTGACCAGGTTGTTTGCCATGGAAGATTTCTATTGCTCTCTCAGGTCCAACATAGCTGCATAAATCTTCTCCAAGGATCATTTCTGCATGGATCTTTGAGGTTCTCAGAAGGTGGAAGATCACCTACATTCCTATATTGTAAGACCAACTCTGTCCCTGCTCTTCTGTAAGTTATATTGATGGAACAGTGTATGTTTAGGGTTAATAACATGTTTGATTTTGGTTAGGAATCATTTTGCGAGATGAATAATGGTATTGGCAACCTTCGATATTTACAAGAGTATATAGGTGAAATATAAGTATGAAAGCAGAAAATTAGGAAAGATTTGAAGCCCAGAAGGGAATTGGACCCTTAAGTGGTATACTTAGCTTTGAGTTATGTGCTGCACAGTTGTCTCAGATAAATCAATATACAATGGCATAGGACCTTGTACCTTGGATGATTGAATGTTGAAGAGAACATCCAGTCAAAAAGCGATATTCAGTACGATGAGGAAGGTAGTAGTTAGGTTTAGAATGAAGAGTGAGTATTGGATTTGGACAAAAAGTTCTTTAGCAATAGGGTTTCGGTTAGAGAGTGAGTGTTAATGTCAGCACATGTGAAGAGTCAGTCACAATGATGAACTGGGGAAAATATGAGGGAAAGCAGATATCAATAAAGACATTAGGAAATCAAGCAAAGTACAAAGTGAGTGATAGGATTAGACATTTTCAACAGGCTTGAGGTTGAATATATAATCTTAGGAAGAATCAAATATGTAGTCACCAATAGGATTGACATTTGAGAGCATTAGGCAACCTGGACATAGATGTTTTTAGTAATCCATGCTCACTTTCCATTTAGGCATTGGTACAATTGAAAGTGTGACCTTTGCTTTTTGTGTCCAGAATATTTCTGTGATAAAATGTATATGTATATCACGTGACATGAGTATTTCTTCCACCATTTCCAGGAGCAATATTTTGAAGACATATAAATTTGTATTGGGGTACAAATAGGTATACCCTCTGTCTATGAATATAGCAATAACGCATGAATAGACCATACTGGGAATAAATAATATAACTGGATCCACTTTAAATAATGGATTGAATGGATATCTGCAAATATATAAGAAATGTTATAAAGATGCACAATCAATCATTCCAACCAGTTATATATCTAATGGTCATCTTAGGGTTATGTTTTATCATGAAGGATGTGTGAGTTTTGCTTAAAAATTGATCATGGAAATTGAAAATAATATATTTGAAAAAAGTCTCATGAAAAGACCAGTCAAGAAACATAGGGAAATACATGTGTTCTGGAGCAAGAAGTGATTGAAAGTGAAACAAATGCCTATAAATTTGCTAAGTAGTGGATGAAATATATATCCTATGATGTGCATAAACTGAAGAAATAGTAATGTACCAGTGTTGAATAATAATTAATGTCAAAATACACATCATGTCCCATAGGAATCTACTAGCATTGATGTTAAACTAGGTCAGTTAATGTAGAAATACTAGGATTTGTTTGCACCTTTCACTGAAGTTAGTTTTCAGTACTAGGAAACAAATATGTATTTCAGGTGGATGAATATTTCTGAGAATAATCTTGTGAAAAGTTGATTATTAATCCACATACATGAACATGAATGAATTTAGGGAGTGTATATAAGACACATATATTTCATATTTTGAAAAATCTGGAGATTTATTATATATATATATATATATATATATATATATATATATATATATACACACACACACACAAACACACACACAAACAAAGACATTCAAAAGTAGAATTATATATGCCAATCGAATTTCACCATGAAATATATATCATCCACAGATCCAAAAATATTCATTTTACTGAACATGGATTTATGTATAATGTTATTCAACTAGGAAGCTCACCATTAGCTTGAATTTTCAGTTCCAACAGCATTTAGGTGGAGTAATCTCTTCTCACAATTTGTATCTGCAATGTCAGGCACCTCACAAAAATGTACGTGTGATATCAGGTAGGATTCTATATGTGTATATAAAAATTAATGTGCTGAATAGGTTACAGCGAAAGGGAGATAGGAATTCACATATTTGTTAACTTTAATACACATATAAAACTATTTCAATTAAAAAATGACTAGATTTATAACACCTACCTTTTATCTTGCAAAAGGCAAGTCCAATATACACCATGCCTCCTCTGAACTGCTTGTATTTCAATTCCGTTTGGGTTATTTTTCTCCATCATATTAGTATTTGTAGTTAGCGTCTAGAAGGGTATGGGTTATTGTCAGGAATTCAGTATTTCAATTGGAAAATTGGAAAGTGAATCCAATGTGTATGCAATTATGTGCTGCACAATATTCTTCCCACTCTCATCCAGAACAATGGCTTGACATTAACTTCGCCCCAAGTAAGACGCAATTAGAGAAGAAGAGTTAGAAATTCTGTGAATACATATCTGGAATGGAAAATGCTCAGGAGTTCACAACCTTGGAGGTGGTAGAGGATTTTCCAAAAGTAGGGGACAGGGTTGATCACCCAACATGATCTTTCATTAAAATTGTGAGCCATCTTGCCACAAAGCCATGAAAAGATAATTTTTGCTTTACTATAAATTACTGAAAATTCTGAACCTGCTTAGAATGCCTGACCATGTTTTGAACTCACCCATGCCTGGCTCTCTGACCAGAAAACGGCCCTCTCTGAAACTTTAATGACACCTCATAAATATTCGCCTTCCCTGGCCAGACAATGACCCTCTCTGAGGCTCTAATGGTCCTCATAATTTCTGATGCTGGGGCCAGAAAAAACAAATGTAAACTACAATTAGTGTGATGCTTGTCAAAGTTCTGTTTTCTGTAACCCCCCTTTTGTGTAACTTTCTGGGCTATAAAGCTGGGCTGTAGGAAAGGTGGGGTTGCTGTCTTGTTCCCGCCATTTTGAGAGGGAGAGGCAGCCCGGCTGCTTGAAATATTAAGCTTGCCTTAATTTGATTTTAATTGGAGTCAGTGGTCTTTTCTTGTGTCCTGGACTAACATTTTGGAGTTCCCCAGCAACATGACCCGACCAGATCACAAAGCCATACTGCTGGAAATTCTGAAGCTGGCCTATCCTCCAGGACTCCAGGCTGGAGAGCCAAGTTCCAAGGCCTTGGAATGAGCCTTCAGTCCGTGGATAACTGCAGTGAACCATCGCACTAAAACTATTATCAAGCACCTGGTGGAGGAGGCCTTCATAGGTAAGAGGCGCCTTTATAACATCTGATATCCGGTTAAGGGAGTTCTCTTCTGATGACAGAGAGGTGGCCTGGGAAGGCTCACATATACTCCTGTCCGGGACAGTAATAGGAATCCTTCTTTCCTCTGTTCTTTTCTGTAGGGAATACCTCTGAAAGTGTAGAGAGGTGCCGACTGGCACGCAGGAGCTCCTACCCCGGAGCTTTAGCAAGACGCTGCATTGCTCCTCTGGTTTTCTGTTTATTCGCCGAGTTTCTGTTTTTTTGTGTGTGTTTTGTTCTGTGTTCTAAATGTTTTTTATTTGTTTGTTTTTGTGCATTTTGTTGTGTGATTTCTGTGGTAAAAACTTAAGGATATTGGACGTGAAAATGGGTAATAAAGCATGTAAGCCTGTCACCCCTTTGGACTGTGTTTTAAAGAAATGGGATGCACTATACCCCCCTTTGTTAAGCAGGATGAGAGAAGCCCCTAGCTGGCTGTCTGGAGCACACCCACTGCAGAGGGCAAGGCCTGCTGGAGACCTAATAACTGAGTATCTCCTAGGTTAACAAGTGAAGCTCCTTTAAAACCCCTTGTCCCTCCAGATCAAGAGAGTCACAACTTTGGACAGAGTCCCCTGTTTTTATCCTTTGTTAGCAAAGCAGTAAACCTCCCTTTTACTTTTTCTCAAACCCTGTCCTTATATTAAATTGGTATTAATTGGCTTCAAGGTCCAGAATCGAAATTTAAGTTACAAATTTTGATACCCCCCCGACCCCGGAATTTTTGAGAGCTGACTACTGAAATGTTAGGAGATTCAGCGTGCTTGGGGTGGAACCAAACCAGAGGAGCTAATCCTGTTTAAGTAAAAGATGGGACTGAGGGACTCCAAGCAGCTGCCGAAGTCCTGTTGCTTCAGTAAATTCCCTCCTTCCTTCCCTGCACTGTAAGTATTATGCCACCTCTGTTTTCTTAAAAAAGAGAAAAAGAAAAAGGAGACACTAAATGCAGTAAAGTCACCATGGAGACCTTTGATATTACATTTCAGGTTGCCCCTCTGTGAAAACATCTGATGCCCTTGTGGGGACATCTATCATGCCACTGGTGTAGGAGATTTTTCTCTTATCTGCTGTTTTAAAGGCTTCTGTCCTGTCAGCCATAGTCTGGAGATCCTTTCTGTCTGTCTTTTGTCTTTGTTTCTGGCCATTTAAGACATGTGCAATAATGTGTTGATATTATAAATTGTTTCTTGGGAATGATCTTAGCTGAATGTGTGTCTAAATGATGATGTTTTATTGTAACAATATGGTATCTGGATGGGTTTTTGTAGCATTGCTCAATCTTGCAGTTAAAAGTCGGGTTTAGGTAATTTTTTAGTTTATGATTTCAGATAATTCATGCCAGAGAACTTAAATACTTAAAATGGAAAACTAAAGAATTCTACTTCCAAGTTGGCAAGTAACTTCCCAATCATTTAGTCTTTTTTTTCACCAATTTTTAATTGGGTAGCCTGGGTAAATGTCACAGTGTGTCAGTGCATTAATTTGGACAAGGATAGTAAATCATAGTATGGAATCTGTTGACAAAACAAGATGTTAAGGTATAAAATTTTGAATTGTATCTTAAAATTGTATCATAATTTTCAACATCCTCACCTGAAAATTATGGTTAAAGTGCCTTAGGCCTGAGGTGTCTGCTCAGAATAGCAGTTTTGTCCAGCTCCTTCCAGAACTCAGCCAGGACTTATGTTGAAATGTAAATGAAAGAAGCCTACAAGCTCAGTAGGAGACTGATCTGATGTCTAAGTGGGAAAAAAAAAGGTAAATCGTATGGTATTTACTAATTACTGGCCAGTCATTTTTTCTAGGACTCTCATTTTTTTCCTTAGATTCTGTATTTTTTTTGAGCTCATTATTTTGATCCTAGAGAACTAGGTTAATATTTTTCTCATCAGTTCTATCTTTGACCAACAGTGGAGTTCTGAAACATTACAATGGAGATTTCACCTGTGAAAAGCTACAAGGCCTTACTATTATTATTTGTGCACACTTTTGTTATGTGTTGTATGTCCATATATCCATATGTTCGTATATCATATATATGATATACAAATTAACATATATAAGGAGCGATCATTAAAAAAAAGCACTCATAAAAACAAATTTTAAAAAGTGGATTCGAAGATCTTTAATTCACGTGAGTTAAATGGTTCACTTTAAATTTGGATAAACAAATAACAATAAATGTCTTTAAATTTAAGCTTACAAGTTTTTCTAGCTGCTCAAAAATCTAATAAAATATTAATGTCTATAAAATGTCTAATATGCCTTGGTTCTAGGACTTTTCCTTTAACAAAAAAAATGGTTTACACTGTTCAATACATTTCTCTAATATTTTGATAAATAAGTGAAGTAAATTTGATATGGGATTACTCATTCATGAGTACTTTTGTTAGATATCTGATTGATTTAGTAAGGTCTGTATAAGTTTGTTCTAAAGTTTGTATAAGATTGTAAAAATCAGTCATGTGATAAAGCGACACAAATTTCTGAAAACAAAAGTTTACCCATAACATTGTGTTTATTTTTATTTTTCTAGAGCAAGCAACCATAAAAATTAAACAACTGATTAAATAAGAACTGTTATTTTAGAGCACTGTACTGGAATTTCTTTAAAAGCTAAATTTGGTTAATGTAAAAACATCAATGTCATTGTGATGCTATTAATGTGCTCATATCTTCCAGGTATACAAGTCTGTAAGGTAGAAACTTTAAAAGAGCATTACATCAAGCTGGTGTTCTGAAGTTGTATGGTAAAAATATATATATATATATATATATTGGGGATTTATTTACTTGTTATCAATAAGATATGTAAAGTTTTAAGTTACTTTTTACATTGGGGAAAAATTTAAATATATTTTTAAGTTAATGAGCTCCTAATCTATGTAAAGGTTAAAAACTTTCAGCCTTTCTTTAATTCATGTTTTAAATGTGATATCATATGGTGTTAGCTAATGTTCATGTGACCTCAAACAATTTATGTAAACTGTGTAAGATGATATTTAAAAAAAAAGATCAGCTTTAGAACTAAAAGACTTAAGATTTACATAGAGCCCTGCCTTACCTGAGATAAGGCTCTGTGTCTCATCTTACAACATGTGAGAATAACGACGAAAGCAGTAGGTCAGATGTTATTTAATTTAAAGTTACGTTCAGAAGTTTTTTTTTTTTCTGTCAAGATTACTAGGATCTCAAAAAGGGGATATAATTTATAACTCAGCCAAAAATTCAAGGTAGCTATTACACGAACTAAGTATTTTTACTCTTGTTAATTTTATTTTGTAATTTCCTTATAAGTTAACTAAAGATTCCCTGTTAGTGTTTTACAAAAGAGTTGCTTTTGAACACAACATTGGTTAATTTAAGATAATAAGGCATCACCTACAAGACAGAAAAATACAGATCCCAAATAATAAAAAGATAAATAATTTTAAATTATAGACATTAAAGCACAGTACTCTTAATATAAGGCTGTTAAAATTTATTTGCTGGATGTTTAAGATTAGGATTTAAAATTTAATTTAAATGAAAAGGGACAATAAAACAAATTTTGGCTCTTGACCTCTGAGTCAGTTTGTATCCAGGGAACAGGAGACTTCTCTAAAGAACTTTGCAACTCTCAGCCACATAAACACCTGATCAGGAAGATTAATGAGGCCACTGGAGAACAGAAAGCCAATCAGTGCATTTTCTACGAAGAAGAGAGTCATCAGAGAAGGGAGATATTCCTGATGCTTCTGAGAGAAGCCACATGGTCAAGCAAGTCCTGGAATCACCTAGCGCAAATGGCACTAGCAGAACTGAGAAGCTGCTCTCAAGTTTCCCCAGAAATGACTCCCATAAAATCTCAGCTGACTGTTAACAATAGATAGAAACAAAAGTCAGTTTTACTGCTTCATCTTAAACTCTTAGCAAAGACAGATAAACCCAAAATACAGCAATTCCTGGGCATTTTAAATAATAATAGTTATAATAATATTTTAACGTATACACTTTATGGTAGCCTCCCAAAATAAGTAAGACTGGAGGCTACAAAGAAAGATTCTCAGAGAGGAATGCCTGATGAGAATAAAAAGAGACTATCAAGAGGAGCTACCAGAGGCAGAAGTTTTTTGTTTAAGGCCTACAGATATTCCTAACCTACACAGGTAGGCTTGGTGTTTGCTAGTATGATTATCCAGCCCTGACTAACAGAATTAAAGGTTTCTCTATTACACACAGAGGTCATACTAGTAAAAGGAATTTGCAAGATCAGATGACATTAAATTATTAAACTGTATCTTATGGGGTGGGACAACTGTGACACTAAAAGTTAAATATTAAGTTGAAAGTCCTGATAACTGGGGATATTGAAGACAGATGAGGGGACATCTATACAGTGACTTGTTTCAGCAGCTGCAACATTTATTCAGTACTCATGGTTTTTGTTTCTCTCATAGAAGAACCCATTCCCAGATGACTTTACAAACTGTTCTACCACAACCAGACTTCAAACCGAACTGACTTCTAAAAGGCAACTCATGTCCCTCATGCTGTGCCCCCTCATGTCACCCTCTCTCAGCTCAGAAGAAGCCAAAATGAGTGACGCCACTCTTCTTACAACAATGGAGCCAAAAATAAATAGACTTTCATTTTAAGTAATTAATTAAGTCAGGTAAAATCAGGGAGACTGGTTTTGTGTGAGTTCAAAAAATATGGAGACTGTTACGTGAGGTATTAAAATTCCCTCAGTGCTCTTCCCCTACCCTATCAAAGATTTGAAAGGGACACATTAGAAAAGGGGGGAATGATAGACCCAACCTGATCTTTTATTAAAATTGGGATCCATCTTGCCACAAAGCCATGAAAAGAAAATTTTGGCTTGACTATAAATTACACCAAATTCTGAACCTGCTTGCAATGCCTGCCCGTGGCCTTGAACTCACCCATGCCTGGCTCTTTGACCAGGAACAGCCCTCTATGAAACTTTATTGACACCTCATAAATACTGGCCTTCCCTGGCCAGACAATGACCCTCTCTGGGGCTCTAATGGTCTTCATAAATTCTGATGTTGGGGCCAGCAAATATATATATATATATATATATATATATAAACTACGATTAGTTTGATGCTTGTCAAAGTTCTGATATTTTAACCCCCCTGTAGTGTAAAATTCTGGGTTATAAACCTGGGCTGTAGGAAATTTGGGTGGCTGTCTTGTTCCCACTGTTTTGGGAGGGAGAGGCCACCTGGGCAGTGGAAAATATAAGCTTGCTTTAACTTGATTTTAATTGGAGTCAGTGGTCTTTTCTTGCATCCTGGTCTAATAGGTAAATGCTATCAAACAAGGAGCTCTGCCAGCCTGAAGACTTCCTTAGAAACTGCCTCTGACGATGGGCACTTGACATATATGTTGTTGTCAGGAGCTTTAGCTTTCTTTCTAATGAGACCATCAAAGCTGGATCTGCATCTATGTGACCTGGAGGGCATGGTTTCTTGTTTTTCAAAGGACATGAGGCAGCAGTGCTGAATTCACTCTTTGTAGGTAAACTGTCGCCACTGAAGGCTAAGTGACTCCCCGTGTGGACTGTGAAGCAATTTGGTCATCCTCCACTTTTCGTGGTGTTTCTTGCTGCTGCACTGGGAATTTGTTATTTGCTTCACAAAATACAAGGAATTCAGCTGGGACACAGTGCTGGAGGGAGTTCTTTCACATGAGATGGGTCAGGGTCTGCAGGAGAATGCATCAACCAGGCTTCTATCCCACATAGCTTGTCCCCTTGACCATTGCACCTGATTCTGAACATTGTCCTGAAACATCTCCATATAACAAGATGCCTTATATGGAGAGTTATCAGACATATAAGTGATTCCTGGCTGCACAATGTCAGCCACAAGCCATTTGGAAGTCAATGGCAGATACACATGGCCCGACCACAGATGTTTTATCACACACCTGCACACCACAGCTCTGGGCCCACTACTCAGCAGGCTCCAACATACTGGTATCTCTGTTCTACATCATTTTCATGAAACCTAGTCAATCAAGGCACTGTCTGGTACACACTTCATCAGCAAGAGGACATTGAAAGGTTCTCCAGTGCCACCTGGTCATGAAAATTTCAAAAATTTCATGGTATTTATCTAGCCATTTTTCAAGGATGAAGTTGGAGAAATTGTGGGTTTCAATTCAATCAGGAACCATTAATGTTTGAGGAAGCACATTTCAAGGAAATTCTGGAGAATTCTCAGAGGCAAGGCTTCCCAAAGAGTGGCCAAAAAGACACATGAAGCCAGGCCCATTGAGGTCTACAATGTGAGGCCCATGTGTGTTTTGACTGTCAACGATGGCTGCCAAGTCTTTCAGTATAAAATAATGTGATGCCCTGGCAGAGATTGACAATGCTCTGTGGAAAGCCACCCTGGGCATTGATCTCAGTTTCCAAAGGCAACTCTCATGCGTGGTCTCCTAAAATCCCAACACAATTCATGGCAATACTTCTCTGAGGTCAGTTCCTGAACTCAATCTGTAAGGGGAATCACACCAGAGTTCAAGCCCAGGTGGACCTAGGCATCTCTTCCAACCACCAAACAAATGACCACAATTAAAACCAAAACACTCCCAAATGGCCCTCATCTTCTTCCACATAGACACTCTTCATAACCTCTGGCTGGAGGTTTCCATGAGGGGCACAGCCCAAGACAGTTTTCCAAATGAACTCCCTTGCCCCTCATTTGCCTAAAGTCAGGGTGGCCTGGACTCCCTTCCTGTGAACCAATAGTGATCAAATAGTCCTGCTCTTAATACTGCTCTGCTTCTCTAATTTGAGGCCTACTGACTGTCTGGTATATATTCTTTATGTGAATTGGTGTCATGAGAAAACACAAGCCCTTATGTGCTAGCCTCTGTAGGGCTTTGAAGAACTGATTTGACACAAAGGATCCCTATTCTCACGTGATGGAGGTCAGGAAGCTTACAGAGGAAGGCGAGAGACTTCATCCACAATGACTGCTCTTTTGGCCATTTTCGTTTTGCATGCACACTTGGAAACTTTCTTTAGATCCATCAGGTGCTGAGAATCTAAGCCGCTGCCTCACACAGGGCAAAGAGGATGATTCAGCCACATCTCTTTCCAAAGCAATTAAGCAAAGAGCCACAGGTGATGCCCATTCATTTCCATTTGAAAACTCTTTTTTTCTGGCTTCACAAAGGGGTTTCCTGAGGCAAAGATCTTCCTGACATTTAGGAAAACAGAACAATAGGTAAGCAAAAGGCCCAGTGCAGTGTTTTTCCACTGAGACTTTAATGGTCACACTGATATGTGAGTTTTCTGAGATGCTTCTATTCTCTTCAGCTATCCAGTACATGGCCATGTCACAGAGCTTGGAGGTGGTACATATCTTGGAAACCAAACCATGAGGCTATTCTGGAGAGTGGCCCGTATTCAGGAAGAAAACAAGAACTTAGGAAGATAGTAGGTGTTGCCCATCCATAAGGCAAGCCTCTCTCCATTCTTAAATTGTGCAGTATGAATGTTGGGAAGCTTTCTACTAGACAGGACACAACCATTGATGCATTCGCTTTTCAAATGTCTACAACCACAGATACAGTGGAATGCACAGACATAGAAACACTCGCGTTGTCAAACGACTTTCTAGAAACATTCCAGTCCAAACAAACAAACAGTCTTTCCTACCTATTCTCAGAAAAGAGACAAAACCACAAACTCACACCAACACCCACAACGGCACCTCCTTCCCCCAAGTATGTTGGTGAATATATTGAGTGTCCTCTGACTGGTGGTCCATACTATGTTCCCCCAAAATGGCCTGTTCTGTCTCAGATCTGGTCTCCTTCGCCAACTCTGTGAAGTTGTCAGGAGCCATGGTTGAGCCACTACCTGCTTTCTCAGAAAAGGCTCCTCTTCAGAGGTCTCCTGACATTTGGCCATTATCACTTCAGTAGGTACCAACAAAGACTGACTCTGTCCTTGGTAAATCCAAACAATTGAGACCACTGGGACTGGGACTGGGACTTACTCTGGGTGCCTGGCTTCCTGGATCCCAAGTTCAGAGTGTTCCATCACCAAGGAAGTGTGTACTGATATTTGCTTCTAAGGGTCCCAGGAGATGGAGACTGCCCCTACTTTCTGTGACAGTTTCACAAGTTAGAATGGTATATCAACAATAGGCACCCGGGAACAGCTCTTCTCACAGGCCTGGTTTGGTCCATCTTCTCTATATTAAGAAGAGAAAGGCTGATTCAGATACATCTCTTCATCCTGACCCGGTTGTTTAACATTGAAAATGACTTTTGCTCTCTCAGGTCCTTCATAGCTGCCTTCTTCTCCATGTATCATTTCTGCATGGACCTTTGAGGTTCTCATCAGGTGGAAGATACCCTACAATCCAGTATTGGAAGACCAACTCTCTCCCTGATCTTCTGTAAAGTTAGATTGAGGGAACAGTGTATGGTTAGGGTTAACAACATGTTCAATTGGGTTAGGAATAATTCTGCAGGATGAATAATGGTTATGGGAACATGCGATATTTACAAAATATACAGTTGAAATATAGGTATGAAAACAGAAATCTAGGTGAGATTTGATGCCCAGAAGGGCATTGGGCCCTTGATTGGGATACTTAGCTTTGAATTAATTTCTGCACAGATGTCTCAGATAAATCAATATACAATGGTATAGGATATTGTACCTTGGATGATTGAATGTCGAAGAGAACATGCAGTCAAAAAGGGATAGTCGGTAGGATTAGAAAGATAGACGGTAGTTTTAGAAAGATGAGTGAGTATAGGATTTGGACAAAATGGTCTTTAGCAATAGGGTTTCATGTAGAGAGTGAATGTAAATGTCAGCACATGTTAAGAGGCAGTCACAATGATGAACTGGGGAAAATATATATCAATAGAGACATTAGGAAATCAGGCAAAGTATAAGGTGAGTAATAGGATTAGACATTTTCAACAGGTTTGAGGTTGAATATATAATCTTAGGAAGAAACAAATATGTAGTCACCAATAGGATCCACATTTGAGAGCAATAGGCAAACTGGACATGGATGATTTTAGTAATCCATGTTCAATTTCCATTTAGGCTTTAGTACAATCATAAGTGTGACATTTGCTTTTTGTTTCCAGAATATTACTGTGATAAAATGTATATGTAGATCAGGTGACATGAGTATTTCTTTCACCATTTCTAGGAACAGTATTTTGAAGACGTGTAAATTAGTATTTTGAATACAAATAGGTGTACACTGTGTCTATGAATATAGAAATAATGCATGAATAGACCATACTGTGAATAAATAATATAACTGGTTCCAACTTAAATAATGGTTCAAATTGATATCTGAAAATATACAGGAAACCTTATATTGATATATATCCATTTATTCAAACCAGTTATACATCTAATGGTAATATTAGGGTTATGGTTTATCATGAAGAATGTGTGAGTTTTGCTTCAAAAGTAATTGTGGAAATCGAAAATAATGTGTTTGGAAAGAAGTCTCATGAAAAGACCAGTCATGTAACCTGGAGGAATACATGTGTTCTGAAGCAGGAAGTGATTGAAAGTGAAACAAAAGCCTTTAAATTTGTGAACTTGTGGATGAAATATATATCTTATGATGTGCATAAACTGAGGAAATAGTAATGTACAAGTGTTGAAAAAAAATGAACGTCAAAATACACATCATGTCCTATAGAAATCTACTTGCATTTATATTAACCTGGGTCAATTAGTGTAAAAATATTAGGATATGTATGCACAATTCACTTAACTTAGTTTTCAGTACTAGGAAACAAATACGTATTTCAGGAGGATGAATATGTCTTAGAATAATCTTATGAAAAGTTGATTATAAATACGCACTTAAATATTAATGAATTTAGGGAGTACATAATAAGATACATTTATTTCATATTTTGAAAACTCTGGAGAGTGTATATATATATATATATATATATATATATATATATATATATATTAAAATACACACACAGAAATTAAAAAGTATTAATATACAAGCCAAATGAAATTCACCATGAAATATATATCATCCACAGATCTAAAAATATTCATTTTACTGAACATGAATTTATGTATAATGTTGTTCAGCTAGGATACTCACTCATAGGTTGAATTTTCCGTTTCAACAGTGTTTAACAGGAGTGATCTCTTCTCACAATTTGTATCTGCCAAGTGAGCCACCTCACAAGAATGTACGTGTGGTACCAGGTAGGATTCTATATGTGCATATAAAAATATATGTGCTGAATAGGCTACAGAGAAATGGAGACATGAATTCACATATTTGTTAACTTTAAAAACACATGGAGAAGTGTTTCAACAAAAAAATGACTAGATTTAAAACTCCTACCATATATAATGCAAAAGGAACGTCCAAATGTTAACCTTGCATCCTCTGAACTACTTGTATTTCAATTTGGTTTGGTCTATTTTTATCCATCATAATAGGATTTGTAGTCAGAGTCTAGTAGGGAGTGGGTTACTATGAGGGATTCAGTATTTTGAATGAATAATTGGAAAATGAATCCAATGTGTATGCAAATATGTGCTACAAAAAAATCTTCCCACTCTCATCCAGAACAATGCCTTGACATTACCTTAGCCCCAAGTAAGATACAATTAGAGGAGAAGAGTTAGAAAATCTAGGAATAAATATCTGGAATGGAAAATGCTCTGGAGTTCACAACACTGGAGGTGGTAGAGGAGTTTCCAAAAGTAATGGAGACTGTAAAAACTCCACAAACATGGAAGTGTGCAGGCCTCAAGACATCTGGGAAACTGTCTTTGAGGTTGTACACTTGAAATATATGTTGTTTTCAGGAGCTTTAGCTTCCTTTTTAGTGAGACCATCAAAGCTGTGTATGCATCTGTTACATGGAGGACATGGTTTCTTATTTTCCAATGAACATGAGGTAGCAGTGCTGAATTCTCTCTTTGTGGGTTTACTGTGGCCACTGGGGTCTAAGAATCTTTCCGTGTAGACTGTGAAGCCATTTGGTCATTCTCCAATTTTGTTGTGTTTCTTGTTGCTGCACTGGGAGTTTGGTATTTGCTTCACAAAATACAAGGAGTTCCACTGGGACACAGTGCTGGAGGGAGTTCTGTCACGTGTGGTGTGTAAGGGTCTGCAGGAGAATGCACCAACCAGGCTTCTACGCCACATTGCTTGCCCCCTTGACCATAGCAACTTGATTCTGAACATTGCCCTGAAAACTCTCCATCTAACAAGATGGCTTAATATACAAAGGTATTCTGGCTGCACCATGTCAGTCACAAGCCTTTGGAAGCCAAAGTAAGATCCACATGACCCCACCACAGATATTTTATCACACAACTGCACACCACAGCTCTGGGCCCACTACTCAACAGGCTCCACCATACTGGCAGCTCTGTTCTACACCATTTTCATGAAACCCAGTCAAGGAAGGCACTGTCTGGTACACTCTTGATCAGCAACAGGACATCCAAAGGTTCTCCAGTGCCACCTGGTCGTGGAAATTTCAAAAATTTTATGGTATTTATCTAGACATTTTTCAAGGATGAAGTTGGAGAAACTGTGGGTTTCAATTCATTCAGGAACCATTAAATTTTTAGGAAGCACATTTCAAGAAAAACTCTGGAGAATTTTCAGAGGCAAGTCTTCCCAAAGAGTGGCCAAAAGGCCACATGAAGCCAGGCCCATTGAGGTCTACAATGTGAGGTCCATGTGTGTTTTGACTCTCAACAATGGCTGCCAAGTCTTTCAGAATAAAATCATGTGATGTCCTGGCTGAGATTGACAGTGCTTGGTGAATAGCCACCCCAGGCTTAGATCTCAGTTTCCAATGGCGACTCTCATGCATGGCCGCCTAAAATCCCAACACAATTAATGGCAATACTTCTCTGAGGTCAGTTCCAGGAATCAGTCTTTAAGGGGAATCGCACCAGAATTCCAGCCCAGGTGGACCCAGGATTCTCTTCTAACCACCAACAATTGACCACAATTAAAACCAAAAAACTCCCACATGGCCCTCATCTTCTTCAACATAGACACTCTGAATAACCTCTAGCTAGAGGTTTCCATGACGGGCGCAGCCCAAGACAGTGTCCAAAATAAGCTCCCTTGCCCCTCATTTGCCTAAAGTCAGAGTGGACTAGACACCATTCCTGTGAACCAAGAGTGATCAAATAGCCCTTCTTTAATACTGCTCTGCTTCTCCAGTTTGAGGCCAATTGACTGGTATAGATTCTTTATGTGAATTGGTGTCCTGACAAAACCCAAGCACCTATTGGCTAGCCTCTGCAGAGCTTTGAAGAACTGGTTTGACCCAACGGATCCCTATTCTCACTTGATGGAGGTCAGGAAGCTTACAGAGGAAGGCGAGAGACTTCATCCACAATGACTGCTCTTTTGGCCATTTTGGTTTTGGATGCACACTTGGAAACTTTCTTTAGATCCATCAGGTGCTGAGAATCTAAGCCACTGCCTCACAGAGGGCAAAGAGGCTGATTCAGCCACATCCATTTCCAAAGCAATTAAGCAAAGAGCCACAGGTGACGCCCATCATTTTCCATTTGAAAACTGATTTCTTCAGGTTTCACACAGGGGTGGCCTGAGGCAAACACGTTCCTGACATTCAGGACAACAGAACAATAGGTAAGCAAAAGTCCAAAGTAGTATTTCTCCACTGAGACTTTACTGGTCGCACTGATATCTGAGTTTTCTGAGATGCTCTCATTCCCTTCAGCTATCCAGTACATGATCATGTCACAGAGCTTGGAGGTGGTACATATCTTGGAAATAATACCATGAGGCTATTCTGGAGAGTGGCCAGTATTCAAGAAGAAAAGAGGAACTTAAGAAGATAATAGGTGTTGCCCATCCATAAGGCAAGCAGCTCTTTATTCTTTAATTTGGCAAGATGAATGCTGGGAAGCTTTCTACTAGACAGGACACAACCATTGATGAATTCTCTTTTCAAATGTCTACAAAAACGGATTCAGTGGGATACACAGACATAGAAACACTCGCGTTGTCAAACGACTTTCTAGAAACATTCCAGTCTAAACAAACAAACCGCCTTTCCTACCTATTCTCAGAACATGAGACAAAACCACAAACTCACACAGACACCCACAACGGAATCTCCTTCCCCCAAGTATGTCTGTGAGTATCCTGAGTGTCCTCTGACTGGTGGGCCATACTATGTTCCACCAAAATGGCCTGTCCTATCTCAGACCTGGACTTCTTTGCCAACTCTGTGAAGTTGTCAGGAGCCATGGTTGAGCCACTACCTGCTTTCTCAGAAAAGGCCCCTCTTCAGAGCTCTCCTGGCATTTGGCCATTCTCACTTCAGTAGGTACTAAGAAAGACTGACTCTGTCCTTGGTAAATCCAAACAAATGAGACCACTGGGACTGGGACTGGGACTGGCTCTGGGTGCCTGGCTTCCTGGATCCCGAGTTCAGAGAGTTCCATCACCAAGGAAGTGTGATAGGTCACTTCCTTCACGAACTGAATGAGGTCACTGGGTTGGCAACCACTTTTTCCTAACAGTTGCTTCCAAGGGTCCCATGAGATGGAGGCTGCCCATACTTCCTGTGACACTTTCACAAGATAGAATGGTATATCAACCATAGGCACCCGGGAACAGCTCTCCACACAGGCCTGGTTTGGTCGATTTAATCTACATTAAGAAGAGAGAGGCTTTCAGACACATCCCTTCATTTTGACCAGGTTGTTTTACATGGAAGTTGACTTTTGCTCTCTCAGGTCTTTCATAGGTGTCTACATCTTCTTCAGGGATCATTTCTGCACGGAACTTTGAGGTTCTCAGCAGGAGGAAGATCCCCTACATTCCTGTATTGTAAGACCAACAATATCCTTGTTCTTCTGTTAAGTTATATTGAGGAAATATTGCATGGTTAAGGGTAATAACAGGTTCGATTTGGTTTAGGAATCATTCTGCAGGATGAATTATGGTATTGGGAACCTGCGATATTTACAAGAATATACTGGTGAAATATAAGTATGAAAACAGAAATCTAGGTAATATTTGAAGTCCAGAAGGGCATTGGGTGGCCTGAACACCCTTCCTTTGAATCAGGAGTGATCAAATAGCCCTGCCGCTAATACTGCACTGCTTCTCCAATTTGAGGCTTACTGACTGTCAGGTATAGATTCTTTATGTGATTTGGAGACATGAGAAAACCCAAGCACCTATTGTCTCATGCCACAGCAAATGGTTTATTGGGGGTCCAGCATGCTGGGGCTCAAAGCTCACTTCAGAGGAGGAAAGAACAAAGAGCCCCGAGAACAACTTGAGAAGAGATTATATACAATCTTTAGAGAGTGCAGGGACTTTATATACATCATAGCCTCCTTTAGCAAATATCATATACTGTGGGAAAATCAAATAACAACTCTAAAACATGATTAGCACATTCATTGGCGGGAACAGTTCGGGCAGGGGGTGATTGGTCAGCCCTGAGAAGGGGTATACATTTAAACTGATTGGTTGAAGCCCTGAGATGTATACGTGCTGAGATGCACGGTTTCTGGGAAGGGGTTGTTAAGTAACTAGGTGGTCAGGAAAGATTTCAACACATCTAATGGGCAGTTCCGGGAATTGTCTTCACTGACACAGGAATTTAAGGTTCTGAGCACAGCTTGTAAACTTTACAAAACCTGGTTCTTTACGTTTCAATTTTAATTTCTTTAATTCTTTCATTTCTCCTTTTAAAAGTAATGAATCATAATTTTTGTGGGGTCTCACATTCTATTTCTGCCAGTGAAGTGTATTTCTGTCTGATTACCATGAGTTTTACCTGCCCAATCTGAGCCTGGAGAAAGGAAACTATGAGGTTAAGCAAACAAGGTCCCACAGTTATCAACACCATAAGCATGATCAGGGGTCCAGCTAAGGCTGATAGGAGTGTAGTTAACCAGGGGGACAAGGTAAACCATGACTCAAACCACACTTGTTGAATCTCCCTTTCTCTCTGGTGCTCTTCAAGGCATTTTCTCAATTTACTCATGGATTATTTTACAACTCCAGTATGGTCAGCATAAAAACAGCATTTTTCTCTCAGTACAGCACAGAGGCCCCCCTCCCTTATTAAATGGAGGTCTAATCCTCACCTGTTCTGTAAAGCAACTTTAGAGAGAGAGGTTAAGGATTCCTGCAAAACTGTGATGGAGGTCTCTAACGTCTTCAAGTCTTGATTTATTGCTGTTTCTAATTAGTCCATTTGTTGTGACCCATGGATCATATCAGCTGTTCCTGTACCCACTCCTGCAGCAGCTCCTAGCCCCAATAGGATGGCTAGAGTAAGGGACACTGGCTCCCGGCAAAATCGGGCTGTTTGTCCACCTAGTAGACCTTCAAAGGATTCTGGATCATGATAGAGGACCCTGGGGGGTATCTCCACCATTACACAATAATGTACAGAGCTGTCAAATACCTGGGCTGAAATGCAAGGAGTTCTGACTGTGTGGAGTTCAGTACCATAAAGGTTCCTTTAATTAGTTCCCAGGGGGAGGAGTCAGCTGTACTCTGGACTGGGGAAGTAGGCAAAGACGGAAACTGCGAATTATGAGATGGTAGAGGGGTTTTGGTAGATCTAGGCATGGGAGGTTTAGGAGGCTTAATTCCAGACTTGAATGGATTGGGCCCTATTGCTGTGGGATTTTCTTCCTTTTTAAGCCGAATGGTGAACCAGAGACCAAAGTCATAGCCAGGGCCATTAATATAGAATCGCATTCCCCAAGTATTTCCCATAGGCCATGTTGTTCTGAGGTAGCCCCTTCCTTTGGAAGTGAAAGTTATATTGAGGGGGTAACATAGACTATTTTTTCCACAGCAAGTTTTTGACACCACTTGGATAGCGGCACATTTATTGGGATCAATCCAGATGTCATTTCATCCTACCGAATCATACTGTCTGGGGAGTTTGGGTTTCACAATGTAGCTCCCGTGTGTTCACAACCCCAAGATCTACAATAAAAGTCACTGGGTCCTCCACAGGTTTGGGCCTGTTTGCGATTTCAGAAATCAGCTGGGCACACTTAATAAACAAGACTGGCTAGTTTACACCTGAGCTGGGGAGATGACATCAATAATTCATGGGGTAAGTTGGTTTGGGCTTTAGTGGGATCTGTGTGGGGTCCACTATGTCAGGGAGATCCCAGTCAGAGAGGCCTATGGCAAGCTGACAAATGTCCGGGTGGAGAGATGGCCACCAAGTCCATAAGGGGGCTGTATGTGAAATAGACCACACTACTTGCCCAGTAGGATTTATAACTTGCCATTGTTGCTGAACAGGCTGATGGGGATTAGGACTGCTGGTGGTCAGGGGAAGAATCCATAGCCCTACCCACACCACAGACATGCAACTTGAGAGTGTTACCAGTCTGTTCCAGTTTCCAGCCAGAGTATGGACAGGGCACAGGATTGAGATGGGAGGCATGGATCCAGGAAGTGATCCCATCCACTTTCACCACTGTAGGTGTTATAAGCAGCACCTGGTATGGTCCTTTCCAGCAGGGTTCCAGGGATGACACCCGATACTGTCTCATGTAGACGAAGTCTCCCACTTGATATCGATGTGGAGTTCCCTCGTCTCCAGGATGATAAGCAGTGGCCAACTGTTTCCACAGGTATCGCTGGGTGCTGGGTTTGTTCAAGGGCTTTAAGTCTGTCTAGCAAGGGTGTGTGAAAGGAATCATTAATCTCAGAGTTGGGGTTAGGTCCCTTAATGGAGGAGGGGCACCGTAGAGAATTTCATAAGGGGTGAGGTTACACAAAGGGGCGGAGGGGTATTTCTTGCACGAAAAAGTACATGAGGTAGGAGCATAGTCCAATTTTTTATGCCGGTCTCCAAGATTAATTTCGTTAAGTCTCTTTGATGGTTCTATTCATCGTTTCTACCTGTCCTGAGCTCTGGGGTCTATAAGCACAATATAACTTCCAAGTAATCCCCAGGGTCCTGGAAAATCCCTGACTTACCTGGGCCACAGATGCTGGTCCGTTATCAGACCCTATTACCTTAGGCAGGCCGAACCTTGGAAAACTGTCTTCTAGGATCTTTTTGACCACCATCTGAGCTGTTTCTTTCTTCATGGGGAAGGCTTCGACCCATCCTGAAAAAGTATCTACAAAGACTAGGAGATATTTAAGTCCATACCTTGCTGGCTTAATTTCAGAAAAGTCCACTTCCCAGAATTGTCCTGGTCTGGTTCCTCGTATGCGCTTCCCTGCAGGAATCTTGGATGGGAAAGTATTAACTAATTGGAAGACTTGAAAAGCTCTAGTCACCTGCTCAGCTATTTTTTCCTCTTTGAGTCAGTCAATAATAAGTCCTTTCTTCGGTCCTTTAAGAGTGCCTATAACTTCTTTGAGCCTAAGTGGTTTAGCTGGTGTACGTCTTTGACATAAAGGTGGGCTTTTTGAAATTGTAAACTTGGCTCTGTAGGGTCCCAGATTTCTGTATCTGTCTCCTCAGATGATAAGTTGCCTGAATGTTCCAGGGCAGCCAAGTCTCCTGATTTTTGTTGCCCCCCGGTGTGGAAAAAGTTAACAGAGTCACTCTGTTTAGGGCTGCCAATTAAGCTTCCTCATCTGCCCTTCTGTTTCCAACTGCCACAGGGTTGTTTCTCTTCTGGTGCCCGGGACAGTCCACTATAGCTAGTTCCTTATGGCCCTGCACTGCTGAGCCAAGGTGGAGGATCTAATCTTTATTTTTTATTTTTTTCCCGGCAGAGGTTAATAGCCCGCATTGTTGGTAAATAGTCCCGAGCATATGAACAGTGGCAAATGCATAGTGGCTATCAGTTTATATGGTGGCCCTTTTCCCTGTTGCTAGTTCCAATGCTTTCATAAGGGCAATCAGTTCTGCTTTTTGGACTGATGTCCCTTCTGGGAGACCAGAGTATCAGATGAAATCAGTTTTGCTAACTGCTGCTGCTCCAGCCCGCCGCTTACCATCTTGGAGGAAGCTGCTGCCATCCGTAAACCATACGACTTCAGGGCGAGGCAGTGGCTGATCCTTCAAGTCTTGTTGTATACTGGTTTCCTTGCCAGTATGTGTTGACACTCATGAGTGACGGGTCCTGATGATTCTTCTGGCAGCAGTGTAGGTGGGTTGAGTGGAGCAGGGGGTCCCAGCGTTATTCTGTCTTTGTCAAGCAAGAGGCTCTGGTAGTGGTTTATTCTGGAGTTTGATTGCCACCTCTCTGGAGGCTAACAGATGATGCTCTCCAGGGCATGGGGGGCTATAATGGTTAGCTTCTGTCCCAACGTTAATTAATGAGCATCTTTTATTAGAAAGGCTGCCGCTGCTATAGCACTTAAGCAATGGGGCCACCCGCTAGCCAATGGGTCCAGTTTTTTGGATAAATACGCTACTGGCTTTTTCCAAGGTCCCAAAGACTGAGTGAGCACTCCCCGTGCTATTCCTTTCTTTTCCTCGATATAGAGAGTGAAGGGTTTTCTACATCTGGGAGTGCTAAGGCCGGAGCAGATAGCAGCACCTTTTTTTGACATTATCAAAAGCTTGTTGGTGCTCAGGGGTCCATTGGAAGTGGGCATCCCCCTTTATCAGCGGGTATAAAGGGGCAGCCAGAGATGCGAACCCAGGAATCCATAACCTGCAAAAGCTGGCAGTCCCAAGAAACTCTCTGAGTTTTCTCTTATTAGATGGGGGCAGTATCTGCAAAACGGTTTTTTTTCTGGGCTCAGGGAGCCATCGTTTGCAACCCCTAAGAGAATAACCCAGGAAGATTACTTCTTGCTGACAAGTTTGGGCCTTTTGGCAGAAGCCATATATCCAAGCCGAGCAAGCTCGAATAATAGTGCTTGGGTCCCAGACTCATAGGTCTCCTTGGTGTTGGCTGCCAGTAGAAGATCATCCACTATTGGAGTAGGGTGACTTCGGGGTGTGCAGTTTTGAAGTCATTGATGTCTCTGTGGAGGGCTTCATCAAAGAGAATGGGGGATTTTTTGAACCCCTGTGGGAGTCTAGTCCAGGTTAGTTGGCCAGATGTTCCAGGTTCTGGGTCTATCCACTCTAAAGCTAACAGCAACTGACAGTCCTTATGTAGAGGCGAGCAGAAGTAAGCATCTTTTAAGTCCAGCACAGTGTACCATTTCTGCTCCGGATTCAGAGTGCTAAGCAAATTATATGGATTGGGTACTGTGGGGTGAATGTCCTGCACTCTGTTGTTTAATCTCTCTTAGGTCTTGAACAGGACGGTAGTCCCCAGTTCCTGGCTTTCTTACTGGTACCGGGGGGTGTTCCAGGCTGATTGACAGGGCCTTAGGACCCCAAGACCCAGGTATTTATGAATATGGGGCCTTATCCCATCCTTAGCTTCTTTGCTTAGAGGATATTGTTTAACACTAATTGGAGACGCAGAGGGTTTTAATTCTACTACTATTGGAGGTTGTTGATGGCTAGACCTAACCCAGCAGTTTCTGCCCAGGCATTAGGATAATCTTTTATCCATTTCTGGGGTAGTTTGCCTGTTTGATCAGTCCTAGGGGGCGCGAAGAGTTGATGTTCATCTTCTACAGACATAGTCAAAGATGTTACTATGGGAGTTAATACTGCAGGCTTTAGAACCCCCACTTGGGGACCATTAGGGTTAAAGGTTATTCTAGTCCAGAGTTTGGTAAGCATATTCCTGCCCATCAATGGGGCCGGGCATTCTGGGATTACTAGGAAAGAGTGGTGGACTTTTTCCTTTCCGAGGTCCATATTCATCTTAGTTGTCCAAGCCTGATATCTACTGCCATTAGCCCCTTGAACTAGGGACGATTTAATTGATAGGGGGGCCAGTGAAGTCTTAAGGGCTGAGTATACTGCTCCTGTAATCACTTCAAAGTTCACTGTGTTCCCCTCAACTTCAAATTTTACTCTGAGCTGGGGGAGGGGATCTGAGCCCCGAATTTCCTAGTCCTCTTCTAGAGTCAGCACGGCGGGCTGGCGTGGCTGCTTCTTTGGGGGGCACTCTTTGGCCCAGTGTTCTTTTTTATTACAGTGGGCACATTGATTTGAGGCCAACGGCAGCCTTTGGCGTGGGCCCAGGTATGCCTTTATGTATCCCTGCTTTTTAACTTCTGGCCTATTTGCTGCTGTGACCAGAACCTTAGGCAATGCTTTACTCTGCCATTTGCTTCTTTCCTCCTTCTTTTGTTCCCTTTCCTTCTCTCTCCTCTATTCCCTTTCCTCCTCAGTTTCTCTCTTATAATATACTTTCTCAGCTTCTCTGACTAAATCTCTTAAGGTCATATCTTATAATCCATCTAGACGTTGTAACTTTCTCTTAATATCTAGGGCAGTCTGCTGGATAAAGGCCATTGCAACAGATGGCTTTTGGTCTTCTGCCTGAGGATCAAAAGGAATATATTTCCTATACGCTTCCATAATTCTATCCAGAAACATAGAAGGAGACTCATTAGGCCCTTGGATAATCTCTCTTACCTTGGCCAAATTAGTCAGCCCTCTGGCGGCCGCTCAGAGACCCACTATTAGAGAACGGCGATAAGTGGACAGATGCTACCTACATTCAAAGGTGTTGGGGTCCCAGTTGGGTCGGTTCATGGGCCCGTAGGGACAGAGAGGGAGCATCACTGGGGCTTCCGAGTTTTATATTATTTATCTCCTGCGGGTTCCTTTAGGTGGCCCAGCTTCCTTCAGGGGAGCAGGGTCTGCTGCTGCTCCGGGGAAGTCCCCTGGAGGGCTTGGGTCTGGCCCAATTGCCTCTAGCGGCGGAGAGGCTGAGTCAGCGGCGGGAGGATCATCTGGAACATGTTGTGGGTTGGGGAGCGAGGGTAGAGGATAAGGAGAGAGAGGAGTGTCCAGTCTTCTGACTCAGAATGGAGGGAAGAGGGGGAGGAGCAGAATGTTGGAATGATAAGATCGTGGGGGAAGGGGTATATGGCTGTTAATCTAGGTGGCCAAGTGGCCCCGGTGAAAGACAATATCTCTGACTTTTCGGATTAGAGGGAAGTGGAAGGATTCTTCTCGGGGCCATCCGACTCCTAGGATGGGCCATTCTGAAGCACAGAGAGTCTGCCAGATCCGGCATTTTACTGAAAAAGAAAGATTCTTGGTACTTGAGCGAACATCAGTCCAATGATCAAGGTTAAGGGACAGAGGCATGGAAGTGCTTTGTCCCATAATGTCCCATAATGGGAGTTACTCAAACAGGGACAGTGAATACACAAACGTGACACAGACAAAGACAAAGAGTAAACGTTTAACATGAGTCCAAGAAAAAGATTAGAACTGAGTAACTGGCCAAACCTGATGGGTTAGACAATAAAGACAGACAGTAAACTCAACATGAGTTCCTGACAATGAACAAAACTGAGTAGCCAGCAAAACCTGATGGGCTGGAAAACCGAATCCTGAAGCAAAAAATTACCGAGTTGAGGAATCTACTAATCCTCAATTTCCCGAGTCCTCTGGAGTTTCCCCCAGGGACGTGGCCTGTGACTCTGTGACACATCTGTCAGCCACCATCGCAGAGAGCTAATGTTCTTCACCGACAGCCATTTTGCCAAGCCCTAACCTGAAACCTGAAACCAGAAAGAGGCACCTTAATTACTCTGAAAGGAGTCCATTGGGGTCTTTTGTTCGTCACTGCTGGATTTCTCAGCTAGGGCCTCCAGATGAAAAGGTGGGCCGAACTTCGGAGGAAAAGACCACCAAGAGAATTTCTCATGAAACAGCAAAGGGTTTATTGGGGGTCCAGCATGCTGGGGCTCAGAGCTCACTTCAGAGGAGCAAAAAACAAAGAGCCCCAAGAACAGCATGAGCAGATTTTATATACATTCTTTAGAGAGGGCAGGGACTTAACATACATCCTAGCTTCCTTTAGCAAATCACCGTATACTGTGGGAAAATCAAATAACAACTCTAAAACATGATTTGCACATTCATTGGTGGGAACAGTTCAGGCAGGGGGTGATTGGTCAGCCCTGAGAAGGGGTATACATTTAAACTGATTGGTTGAAGCCCTGAGATGTATATGTGCTTAGCTGCACGGTTTTTGGGAAGAGGTTGTTAAGTAACTAGGTGGTCAGGGAAGATTTCAACACACATCTAATGGGTAGTTCCGGGAATTGTCTTAACTGCCACAGGAATTTCAGGTTCTGCGTGCAGCCTGGAAACTTTACAGAACCTGTTTCTTTACGTTTCAATTTCAATTTCTTTTATTCTTTCAGAACCTTACAAAGGAAGGCGAGAGACTTCATCAACAATGACTGCAATTTTGGCCATTTTGGTTTTGGAAGCAGACATGGGATCATTTTTAGATCCATACGGTGCTGGTAATCAAAGCCACAGCCTCACACAGGGCCAAGAGGCTGATTAAGACACATCCCTTTCCAAAGCAATTACTTCTCTGAGGTCAGTCACTGAACTCAGTCTCTGAGGGGAATCACAAAAGAGTTCAAGCCCAGGTGGACCCAGTCATCTCTTCCAAACTCCACACAAATGACCACAATTAAAACCAAAACACTCCACCAAGGCCCTCATCTTCTTCCATATATACATTCATCATAACCTCTGGCTGGATGTTTCCATGAATGGCACAGCCAAAGAGAGTTTCCAAAATAAGGTCTCTTTCCCTTCATTTGCCTAACCTCAGGGTAGCCTGGACACCATTTCTGTGAACCAGGATTGATCACATAGGTCTGCCATTAATACTGCTCTGCTTCTCCAATTTGAGGCCTACTGACTGTCAGGTATAGTTTCTTCATGTGATTTGGAGTCATGAGAAAACCCAATCATCTCTACAGGGCATGAAAGAACTCATTTGTCCCAAAGGATCCCTATTCTCACTTGATGGAGGTCAGGAACCTAAAAGAGGAAGGTGAGAAACTTCATACACCATGACTGATCTTTTCTGCATTTTGGTTTTGGATGCACACATTGGATTTTTCTTTAGATCCAACTGGTGCTGAGAATCTAAGCCACTACCTCACACAGGGCAAAGAGGCAGATTCAGACACATCCCTTTCCAAAGCATTTAAGCAAAGAGCCACAGGTGATGCCCATTTATTACCATTTGAAAACAGTTTTCTTCAGGATTCACAAAGGGCTGGCCTGAGGCAAAGACCTTCCTGACATTCATGGCAACAGGCAAATAGGTTAGCAAAAGGCCCAAAGCAGGGTTTCTCCACTGAGACTTTCCTGGTCACACTGATATCTGAGTTTTCTGAGATGCTCGCATTCCCTTCAGCTATCCAGTACATGGCCATGTCACAGAGCTTGGAGGTCGTACATATCGTGGACACAAAACCATGAGCCTATTCTGGAGAGTGGCCAGAATTCAGGAAGAAAACAGGAGCTTAGGAAGATAGTAGGTGTTGTTAACTAGATTTATAACACTTACCCTATATCATGCAAAAGGTAAGTCCAAATATACACCATGCCTCCTCTGAACTGCTTGTATTTCTATTCTGTTTGGGTTATTTTTCTCCATCATATTAGGATTAGTTGTCAGAGTGTAGTAGGGTATGGGTTAGTGTCAGTTGTCCCGGCCGGCGGGACACATCAACGTGGGCAAGAAACTTAGTTGGGGAGGAATGAAGGGACAAGAGACACGAAAGATTACAGCAAGACTGGAGTTCTGATCATGCTGCAAACTTTTATTGTTCTCACATGGAAATTTATATGCTGTGGATGGGAAAGCTCTCTTATCGGCAGTTGCTGGATGTCTTCAGAAAGTGAGATAACCTCAGGATGTTGCCGGAAGACAGATGGCTGCAGGATGTCTCAGGGAGATAGATGGCTGCGGGATGTCTCCCAGGCAGGATATCTCCCAGGGGGCTGTTTCTTTTCAGTGTCAGGCTATACTTTGAAGGAGAACTTCCTTCTAGCCCCTGACCTCTCCCCCTTTCTTATATAAAATATTTGACCATACCTTACCGGCCAATGTTTTAGGGGGTGATAGAGGCTCTGTTTCTCTAGCAGGCCTTTGAATATCTCCTGATTCGAGAGAGCATGTTTACAAGATTTCGTGGTGGCCTTGGCATATTTTTGGAGGAGACGGCTTTAAAAGGGAAGCATGCCGACCGCCATGCACCAGAGCGTGTCACTAAGAGGTCTTCTGTTTTGGTATCCGTGGATCCATCCTCCTGCAGTCCATCCTGCATCCTCCGTTATTATGGCCTAACGTCCTCACTCCATGGGTGCATCCCCCCCCCCAAGTGAAGGGGCCCATGGAGGACGAACCCTTATGGCAATGGCAGGAGATGGTTGGTCAGAGCTGTTACTTATAGTTTAATGTAAGAAAGAGAGATCTGTGGGGATGTAAACTTAAGAAATAAGCCTGTGAGAAGGGTAGAACATCCTTTTAAATGTTGGCAGCATGGTCTTCCATCTCCAGGTGATGATAGTGGACCTGTATGGGCTTAGAGGCCAAAATATTAATCTGTTCTATAATAAATTGTACAAGCCTGTTTATAATGCAGGGTCCTATGGACACCATTAAAAGTAAACCCAACAAAGGGCCTAATAGGGGAAGAAGGTAGGGTAGAAATCCATTAAACCCAGTCCAGAGGGGATTTTCAAAAAGTTCCCTTCATCTCTTTTCTAGATCTTCTTGAAGCTGCTTAATTTTAGTGCGTACTATGACTGATTTATTGGCATTAAAGCAGCATCGTGCCCCTAAGGCCAAGCAAATACCTCCCTGGTTAGCTGTCAGTAAATCTAAGCCTTCTCTGTTTTGAAGGAACACTTCTGCCAGGGAGTCTACTAGGTCCTGCAAATCTCTAATGGTTCCTGTTAGAGTTTTTACATCATTTATAAGTTGTTGAGACAGGCGACGCTAAGAGTGTATAGCCACGCCTAAGCCAGCTGTACCTGTGTTCACAGCAGCTGTTATTCCAAGGCTGGCAAAGAGTGGTAAGGCCTGTATTGCCCGCCTGTGTCTTTTGACTAAGGTGTCTGGACTAGGAATGCATAGAGTTTTGTCTCCTGGGACAATAGTTATATCAGGGAGTAATAAGGCAAGAACACAGCCAACGGTCCAATTCGATGGAAGCCTCAGGAAGGCCGAGTTTCCTCCACACATAAAAACTGTGCCATTGGAGGGACAAAGAGATGGGGTGGGTGAGGAATAGTTTTGTACTGTTGAGCAATTTCCAAAGGAAGGAACTCCAACATCAATATCATAGGTATTATTTTGCATCGCGCCTAAAAGACATATTGTAAAAGTGCCTATAGACTGTACTTTAAAAGGAAATCTGGGTTGGCAGGTATTATCATCGTCTATGATAGAATTAATAGGAACTGCAATAGGCATGATTGCCCCTGTTGTCATGGAGAGCCAGCAATCACCAGCAAAGGTGGGGTTGGAATTATTAAGCAAGGAGAAGGTAGTTTCCAAAATATCTAATATATTGTTATCTAAACCGGGGAGCTGGCATTTTCTCTATATTAAGAGATGATATGTGAGCTCAGGGATTTGGGGTTTCAAAAGTTTGATTATCTGAGGATGCTTGACAGCATAAGGGAATCCTCCACCATCAGCGACCCCTGTAGGTGCCTTAATGGGGCAGAAGGGGGGTTTACCAACAGGGCCTTGGCACCCAGCTGACTGTAGCTTGGTGTATTTGCCTTCTCCTCCCCGGTCAAAAAGAACGGGGGTATAATGAATAGTGGTCCCTCCTGCTGCATGAGTTTTAGTTAGGGAGGCTTCAAAAAATTGTTCTCCCTTCTTGTTGACACAAATTGAGGCCGACGCATAACAAGTGGCATGCATCTCTTGGGTATGCGTTCAAGTTGCAGAACAATTTTAGAGAGCATTACTTGTACTAGGGGGAATAATCTTTGGCTTGTTAACACATACCAATTTAGGCTGATGAACTCCTCTGAGTTTATGGTCAACCTCGGCCCGGAGGTAAGCCACCTTAGTCACGCAGTCAGCAGTCTGGGTCAAACTAGTGGGAGCCTGAGTCCAAGATCCTCCCTTGCCTTCACAGGGAGGGCCAAAAAGGTACTCCATGATGTTGGAAGGTGGAGGGCCAAAGCCTCCGTGTACAATCCTGTTCAGCAGAAGTGCCTTAAGTAGGATCCTCACACAGATTGTTGGCTGTATCTGAAAAAGAGGAAAATTTGTCCTCAGGGTGAGGGCCTCCATCCCTGTGTTGAGGTAAGCCATTAACCTGTTTAACCAGGCGTTCTGGTAACCATCTTGGGGCTGCTTGCTCTTGGTCCAAAACACAAGCTGAGCCTCGTCCACAGATGAGGACAGGACCTGGGCCTTTCCATTTATTTGTAAGGGGATTGTGCCACATAACAGGTGGGCGAACAGAATTGGACGAGGATTGCCAGTGTCAGTCTGCAGCCGAATGGCCTTCATTGTCTAGGGAAAGAAAAATAAGGGCAAATAATGCATGATTAAGGCGATGCCTGTGAGTGGTAAATACAAGTGCAGAAGCATTAAAGCGGGTTAGCCAAGTCTTTAGGTAAGGTGGGCACGTTCCACAATGCCTGAGGCTTGTATGGAATTCCAGTAGTATGACAAATTTGCGAGGAAGCACAAAACTGTTTAAACTTGGCACTGGTATATGCAGGACAATTATCTTGTTTTTAATATGTATTGGTTTACCCATTACGGAAAACACTGAAACAAGATGAGAAAGGACATCTTTGATAGCCTCTCCAGAATGTGGTGATGCAAAAATAAGGCCGCTGAAGGTATCTACAGAAACGTGTATATATTTGGTTTTTCCAAATTCAGAAAAATGAGTAACATCCATTTGCCAAAACTGATTGGACAGTAATCTTCGGGGGTTAACTCCCAAGTGTTGAATGGGGAGGGAGACAGGGCAACCAGGGCATGCTTTTACTATTTCTCGTGCCTGTTGCCTGGTAATTTTACATAGTTATCGAAGGTTCTGGAAATTTAGATGGTGAAGATTGTGTAAATCCGTGGCCTTTTGAATGGAGCCAACAAAAATTGAAAAGATGAAACGAGTTGCTGCATCAGCTTTGGCATTACCTTGTGTTAGAGGGCTGGGAAGATCAGAGTGTGCCCTGATGTGTCCTAAGAAAAATGGGTGTTGTCTGGCCTGAATTAGCTTCTGAAGCTGGTGAAACCGATGGGCCACATTGGAAGAAGCCTTAATGGTGGGTGAAATCTGAAGCAGGGGCACAGAATGAGCAATGTAGGCACTGTATGTATAAATATTACCAGGATTATCAAGAAATGTTTTAAAAACTTGTGTTATGGCAAACAATTCCACAAACTGTGCTGAATGATAGACAGTATCAAAGGTGTTAGGTTGGTTATTGACAACAAAGACTGCTAGGCCATTACTGGAACCATCTGTAAAGACAGTAAGGACTTGAGGAATGGGAGCCTTTTGAGTAATTTTGGCAAAAATAAATGGATGTAACTGGACAAAATATAAAAGGGGGTCATTGGGGAGGTGGTTATCAATTGTTCTCAAAAAGCCATTCATTCTCTGTCTGTAGTAAAAATTGGGTTTGGTCTTTAGTATATGAAATTAAAATATTATCATGGTCTTTGCCAAAATGTTGTCGAGATAGCAAACGACATTTAAAAATAATAGAAGCTACCTGAGCAAGAAAAACAGTAATAACCTTGGAGAATGTGGTGGGTAAATGGACCCAAAGCAAAGGCAGCCTTTATTTCTAAAATGTGTATTTCGCTGCCGAAATATTCCTGTGGGTGTATGAGGAGTGTGTAAAATAACCAGAACCAGAGGATGGTTATAAGAATGTTCTGTAAAAAACTGTTTGGCAATGGCTTCTGTGACTTGGTTTAATGCCTGTCATGCCTCGGGAGTAAGCTTTTGAGGGGAGGAGGGGTGGGAATCACCTCTCAAAATATCATTAAGGGACAAAAGTATACAAGTGGGTAATTTTAAATATGTTTTTAGCCATTGAATATTCCCCAGTAATTTTTGAAAATCATTAAGGGTGTGAAGATGGTCCACCCATAGTTGTATCTTAGGAATTTGGATCTGATTATCTTGAAGTTTAAGGACCAAATAGGTATAACAGTCCTGTGTTATAACCTTATTAGGAGCTATCTGTAGTCCCAAGGTTGTGAGGATTTTGTCAAGGTCCAAGTAACAATTATTAAGGTCATGGTTATTAGGTGCAGCAATTACAAATCATCCATATAATGTAAAATATAAATTTGTGGCCATAGCTCTCTCACAGGGTCTACTGCTTGAGCAACATATTTTTGGCAAAGACTAGGGCTGTTGGCCATACCTTGGGGAAGAACCTTCCATTGAAATCTCTGCATAGAGCCCTGAAAATTAAGGTGAGGGAGACTAAAGGCAAAATAGTGTCTATCCTCAGGATGTAAAGGAATGGTAAAAAAAAAAAAAAACAATCTTTTAAGTCAATAATCATTTTACAATAGTTTTTGGGAATAGCCACTGGTATGGGAATGCCTGGCTGTAGTGCTCTTATTCGGCACATAGGTTTATTAATGGCACACAAGTATTGTAAAAGGCACCACTTGCCTGATTTTTACTTGATAACAAAAATTGGAGTATTCGATGGTGAGGTTGAGGGCTCTACATGGCCGGCTGCCAGCTGTTCCTGCACTAACATGGAGGCAGCCTCCAAATTTTCTTGGGTAAGGGACCATTGATCCAACCACACAAGAGTCTGAGTCACCCAAATAATTTTATCTCCATGGGGTACAGGAGAGTCAGAGACTGACACTAAAAATCCGAATACCCAAGTCCATATGTATTTCTTTTTTGTATGGGTTTTATTGGCTCAACCAGTCCTTGTCTCAGTCTCCCAAGGCCTATACCAGGGACAAAATAAATACGAAGCATTTGATGAGTCACCATGGAATTGGGACTGGCATGAATGACTTCCATTTGACTCAAAATATCTCGGGCGATAGGTTAACAGGGAGGTCAGGAACAATGAAAGGAGTGACAATTCCCTTATTACCCTCTTTATCAGTCCAGATAAGAGCCGTAGAGCTGACCAGAGGATTTTTTGACTGTCCTATCCCTTTAAGGTCAGTCAAGGATGGGGTGAGGATCCAAGCTGATGACCAATATTTTTGAGAAATAATTGTGGCATCAGCTCCAGTATCTAGAATTCCTTGGAATTCCTTTCCTTCAATAAGTAAGGAAATGGTGGGTCTATTTTGAGAAACGGGTTGAACCCAATTTACATCAGAGCAGCCCAAGGAGGCAGTCCCCCGCGGTAGGTTTGGGTGGTTAAGTTCCTCCTGGATTCAAGGGAAGGAGTATTAATTGTGCAAGACTTGTTCCTGCTGGGATGGCCAAAACTCCATTAATAGCTGTGGCCATTATTTTTTTTTCTCCAGTGAAGTCATTATAATTAATGCCATGGAAGACCTGAACACCATGTAAGTTAGTAGAGGCTCTTCCAAAAATAAGGGCACAGATATGAGATGGAGGGGGACCCATAATTCCAGTGGGTATTATCTGGGGCCCTTGCATTGAGTCTAATATAGTTTCAGTGGTGGCACAGATGTCCAATCCTGCGCTGCCTGGAGTGGCTAGTTGGAGGGAAGCAATTGTGGAGAAGAATTTTGAGGTAGGTTGGGAGTTTGGAAGGGAAAAAATCTTATTGCCCCTGGTTTTGTCCTGGGGGATGTCGTGCCCCGGGGCTGGCCCCGCAGGGAGTTTCCCAAGAAGCAGGAAAAAATAGGCTGTCTGAGGGCAATTGTCTTAGATCTACACTCACTGGCCCAGTGATGACCTTTACCACATCTAAGGCAAAGGGTAGCTTGGGGCGGTATAGCCCCAGTTGAAGGAGATGCTATTCCTAGGCTTTCTTTGCCTGTCGGACACTTGCGTGCAAAATGGCCAGGTTGTTTACAAGTAAAGCAAGTACGTGAGCCAGGATTGTGAAAGGTCTTGGTAAAGGTGACACCTAGGGCAAGACCCATGGCATGAGCTGCACCTACCCCTGCATAGAGTCTAATAAAGTCAGAAAGTTTCCCTTTATCCTTATGTGGTTGAAGAACATCCTGACATGCCGGGTTGGCGTTTTCAAAGGCAAGATGTTTTACAAAAGAGCTTTTGTTTTCACTTGGTCCAAGCAAGCATTCCACAGCTAGGTTAAGCCTGGGAACAAAGTCGCTATAAGGCTCGTCGGGCCCTTGTCGAATTTTTGCCAGGGAAGTGGTAGCCGAGACTTTTGAGGGAGGTGTCTCCAAGCATGTAAGCCAGCCATCTGAATCTGCATCAAAAGTCCAGCAGGGAAATGTGCCTGTTTAGTTTTAGTGTCAAAAGGCTCATTGCCCACTAGCTTAACATAAGTCCCGGACTTAGAGGAGGCCTTAGTTAAAATTTTTTGAGCAGTTTCCCGACAGTGCTCTTTGAAATCTGCATTCCATAACAGGAAGTCTCTGGCACTGAGGGTAGCTTGGTCTAAAAATTTCCAATCATTGGGAGTAAGTCATTGTGTGCTGTGGCTTTCTAATAAAGCCAACATGTAGGGTGCAAAGGGGCCATAGTGAGCACAAGCCTTTTTAAGTTTTTCAGGAAAATGCAGGCTTAATTTTTTGTAGACTCTGGGTTCCTGCCTGCCTAGGGCTGAACTCCTCATCCTCTGAGTCCTGATCTCCTTATTCCATTTCTCCGCTTCCTCCTCTTGATCCTCGTCTAAGTCTTTGACCTCAGCCTGGGCAGGCTTATCTATCTGTCTGGTGGTGACTGGGAAGGCGAGCACAGGTTGATGGAGTGGCTTCGCCTTTGTATTAGACCACTGTAGGCCAGTTACTTTGACTCCATACCTAAGGCTAATGAACAGAGCTCAGAGTGAAGGGATCTTAATTCTTTTAAAGGTTGGATCTGTTCCTGTCTATGTTGGAAGGATGCTCACAAAGGAGCCAGTTTAGGCAAGGGAAGTGGGGAAAAAATATCTGGGGGGGGCATTTGTACCCTGAAGGGCCAGAGCACAAAGGCAGGAGGGATATAGGAGGGGTTGGATGTGTAAGTCCTATAGGCTGTGGCAGGGTCTTGAGAGGTGCAGGGTCTTCTGAATGGTAGCGAGCTGCTTCCTTCTCCAAGGTAGCCTCCTCTACAGGGGTCAATGAGTCTCCGGAATTTAAAACTGGATAAAGGCAGTTGGTAACCATTGGAGCCTTAATCCTTAGGGTGGTATTTTGAGGGGGACCAGGAAGGTTCCCATGGTCCTGGGGAGCCTGAGAAGGGTCTATGTCTATACTAACTGATGGGCATGCCGAGGGGATACGAGAAGTATTTGCATAGCCTCTTCCCCAACCTCGACAAGTTTTAAGGTACCATTGTCAAAGGGTGAACTTTTAAGAATTTCATTAATTAAGTTCCAGTAAGAAAAGGTGGGAACAGGCACTTTTTCTGGGCCAAAGGATTCATAATAATCTTTTAAACAGTCTCCTACTCCAAGCCATCTTTTACCATCAATGGTCCTTTCAAGAGGAAACCATGGACACTGCTCTCTTATGTATGAAAAAAAAAATTAAGTCTTTTTTCTAAACACGCGCCCCCATGTCTGCAAGGACTCCTTGTAGCCTGACAAAAACAAATCATATGACGAAACTGCTTGTCCCATAGTGGGTCAATCACCGTGCGTCATCCCCACGCTCCTCCTGGATCTGTCTCTCGGTGGTGTCTTCTGCAGTTATTGGAAGCTCCGCTTGACCAAATCTTCCAGGAGGACGGGGTCCCCCTCAATCAAAAGCTCAAGCCCCAGTCGGTGGGCGCCAGATGTCCCAGCCGGCAGGACACATCAACGTGGGCAGCGAACCTAGATAGGGAGGAATGAAGGGACAAGAGACACGAGAGATGACAGCAAGACAGGAGTTCTGATCAAGCTGCAAACTTTTATTGTTCACACAGGGGTATTTGTATGCTGGATGTGGGAAATCTCTCTTATCAGCAGTTCCTAGATGTCTTCACAAGGTGAGATAACCTCAGGAAGTTTCAGAAAGACAAATGGCCGCAGGATGTCTCAGGGAGACAGATGGCTACAGGATGTCTCTCAGACAGGATGTCTCCTGGTGGCTGTTTCTTGTAAGTGTCAGGCTATTCTTTGAAGTAGAATAGAATTCCTTCTACCTCTGACAGTCAGGGATTCAGTATTTCGAATAGAAAATTGGAAAATGAATCCAATGTTTATGCAAATATGTGCTACCCAAAAGTCTTCCCACTCTCATTCAGAACAATGCCTTGACATTACCTTCACCCCAAGTAAGACACAATAAGAGAAGAAGAGTTAGAAAATCTGTGAATACACATCTGGAATGGAAAATTCTCAGTAGTTAACAACCTTGGAGGTGGTAGAGGTGTTTCGAAAAGTAAGGTACATGGTAAAAACTCCACAAACATGGAGCTCTGTTGGCCTAAAGACTTCTTGAGAAACTGCCTCTGAGGTTGGGCACTTGAAATATATGTTGTTGTCAGGAGTTTTAACTTCCTTTGTAGTGAGACCATCAAATCTGGGTCTGCATCTGTGTGACCTGGAGCACATGGTTTCTTATTTTCCAATAAACATGAGGCAGCAGGGCTGAATTCTCTCTTTGTAGGTAATTTGTTGCCATTTGGGGGCAAAGTGTCTCCCAGTGTGGACTTTGAAGCCATTTGGTCTTCCTCTAATTTTCATGGTGTTTCTTGCAGCTGCATTGGGAGTTTAGTATTCGCTTCACGAAATACGAAGAGGTCAACTAGGACAGAGTGCTGGAGGGAGTTCTGTTACGTGTGTTGGTTAAGGGTCTGCAGGAGAGTGCACCAACCAGGCTTCTATCCCACATAGCTTGCCCCCTTGACAATAGCAATCTGATTCTAAACATTGCCCTGAAACCTCTCCGTATAACAAGATGCCTTTACATACAAGGGTATGGGGGCTGCACCATGTCAGTCACAAACCATTTGGAAGCCAATGGCAGATCCACATGACCCCATCACAGATGTTTTAACAAACACCTACACTCCACTGCTCTAGGCCGACTACTCATCGGGCTCCAAATTACTGGCATCTCTGTTCTACATGATTTTCATGAAACCCAGTCAATCAAGGCATTGTCTGGTACACTCATGATCATCTATAAGACATCCAAAGGTTCTCCACTGACACCTGTTCATGGGAATTTCAAAAATTTAATGGTATTTATCTAGCCTTTTTTCAAGGATGAAGTTTGAGGCACTGTGGTGTTTAATTCATTCAGGAACCATGAAATGGAGAGGAAGCTTATTTCAATGAAATCTCTGGAGAATTCTAACAGGCAATGATTCCCAACGACAGGCTAAAAGGTCACATTAAGCCAGGCATTTGAGGTCTACAATGTGTGATCCTTTTGTGCTTTGACTTGCAACTATGGCTGCCAATTCTTTAAAAATAAAATCATGTGATATCCTTCCTGAGATTCCCAGTGCTCTGTGGAAAGCCACCCTGGGCCTTGATCTCAGTTTCCAAGGGCGACTCTCATCCGTGGCCTCCTAAAATCCCAACACAATACATGGCAATACTTCTTTGAGGTCAGTTCCATAACTCAGTTTCTAAGGGGAATCACACCAGTGTTCAAGCCCAGGTGGACCCAGTCATCTCTTCCAACGGCCACAAAAATGACCAGAATTAAAACCAAAACACTCCCACATGGCCCTCATCTTCTTCCATATAGACACTAATCATAACCTCAGGCTGTAGGTTTCCATGAGGGCCAAAGCCAAAGACAGTATCCAAAATAAGGTCCCTTTCCCCCATTTGCTTAAAGTCAGTGTGGCAGGGAGACCCTTCATGTGAACCAGAAGTGATGAAAGAGGCCTGCCCTTAATACTGCTCTGATTCTCCATTTTGTGGCCTAATTACTGTGGGGTTTAGATTCCTTATGTTAATTGGGGTCATGAGAAAACCCAAGCACCTATGGCCTAGCCTCTGTAGTGATTTGAAGAACTCATTTGACCCAAAGGATCCCTATTCTCAAAGATGGAGGTCAGGAACTTTACAGAGGAAGGTAAGAGACTTCATCCACAATGACTGCTCTTATGGGTATTTTGGTTTTGGATGCACACATGGGATTTTTTTAGATCCATTAGGTGCTGAGAATCTAAGCCACAACCTCACACAGGGCCAAGAAGCTGATTCAGACACATCCCTTTCCAAAGCAATTAAGCAAAGAGCCAAAGGTGATGCCCATTCATTTCCATTTGAAAACTCTTCAGTCTTCACAAAGGGGTGGCCTGAGGCAAAGACTTTCCTGACATTAAGGGCAATAGTACAATAGGTAAGCAAAAGGCCCAAAGCAGGGTTTCTCCACTGAGACTTTCCTGATCACACTGATATCTGAGTTTTCTGAGATGCTCACCATTGCCTTCAGCTATCCAGTACATGGCCATGTCACAGAGCTTAAAGGTGGTACATATCTTGGACACAAAACCATGAGCCTATTCTGGAGTTTGGCCAAAATTCAGAAAGAAAATAGGATCTTAGGAAGATATTAGGAGTGGCCGATCCATATGGCAAGCCGTAGACCATTCATAAATAGGACAGGATGAACGCTGGTAAGATTTCTACTAGATAGGACATATGTATTGATGCGCTCTCTTTTCTAATGTCTACAACCACGGACACAGTGGGATACACAGACATAGAAACACTCGCCTTGTCAAAAGACTTACTAGAAACAATTCACACCAAACCAAAAAAAACGACTTTCCTACCTATTCTCAGAACATGAGACAAAACCACAAACCCACACCCACACCCACACCCACACAGACCCCCAAGTAGGTCTGTGAAAATATGGAGTGTCCTTTGACTGGTGGGCCATAATATATTCCCCCATAATGGGCTGTTCTCTCTCAGATCTGGTCTCCGTGTCCAACTCTGTGAAGCTGTTAGGAGCCAGCGGTGAGCCACTACCTTCTTTCTCAGGAAAGGCCCCTCCTCAGACCTTCCTGGCACTAGGCCATCCTCACATCAGTAGGTACCAAGAAAGACTGTCTCTGTCCTTGGAAAATCCAAACAAGTTTGACCACTGGGACATGAACTGGGACTGGCTCTGGGTGCCTGACTTCCTGTATCCCAAGTTCAGAGAGTTCCATCACCAAGGAAGTGAGGTGAGGTCACTTCCTTCAGGAACTAAATGAGGTCACTGCCTTGGCAACAACTTTTTCCTAAAAGTTGCTTCTAAGGGTCCCATGAGATGGAGGATGCACCTACTCGCTCTGACATTTTCACAAGTTAGAATGGTATATCAACCATAGGCAACCGGGAACAGCTCTCCACACAGGCCTGGTTTGGTCCATCTTCTCTACATTAAGATGAAAGAGGCTGATTCAGACACATCCCTTCATCCTGACCAGGTTGTTTACCATGGAAGTTGACTTTTCCTCCCTCAGGTCCTTCATAGCTGCCTACATCTTCTCCATGGATCATTTCTGCATGGACCTTCGAGGTTCTCAGCAGGTGGAAGTTTCCCTACACTCCTGTATTGTAAGACCAACTCTGTCCCTGCTTTTCTGTAAAGTTAGATTGAGGGAACAGTGTATGGTTAGTGTAATAACAGGTTCGATTTGGGTTAGGAATCATTCTGCGCGATGAATAATGGTATTGGGAACCTGCGATATTTATTAAATTATATTGGTAAAATATATGTATGAAAACAGAAATCTAGGATTTGAAGCCCAGAAGGGCATTGGGCCCTTGATTGGGATACGTAGTGTTGAATTAGGTTCTGCACAGTTGTCTCAGATAAATCCATTTACAATGGCATAGGACCTTGTACATTGGATGATTGAATGAGGAAGAGAACATCCAGTCAAAAAGGGATAGTCGGTACGATTAGGTAGATAGTCGGTAGGATTAGGAAGAAGAGTGAGTACAGGATTTGGACGGAAATTTCTTTTTTTTTATTGGTTGTTCAAAACCCTACAAAGCTCTTGACATATCATATACTTGAATATGAATGAGTTAAGGGAGTGTATAATAAGACACATATTTCATATTTTGAAAAATCTGGAGAAAATATATATATATATATATATATATATATATATATATATATATATATATATATATATATATATATATATATACACACACACACAAACACACACAGACATTAGCTTCAAGTGAGTTTTGAACTCCCTTTTTTATCCAAGTACAGATTGCAGAATCACATGGGTTACACATCCAAATTTTTACATCATACCATACTAGTAACTGTTGTATTCTGCTACCTTTTCTATCCTCTACTATCCCCCCTCCCCTCCCCTCCCATCTTCTCTCTCTACCCCTTCTACTGTAATTCATTTCTCACCTTGTTTGTTTCCCATTCCACTTACAACCTCTTATATGTAATTTAGTATAACAATGAGGATCTCCCTCCGTTTCCATGGAATTCCCCTTTTCTCTCCCTTTCCCTCCCACCTCATGTCTCTGTTTAATGTTAATCATTTCTTCCTGCTCTTCACCCTGCTTTATTCTTAGTTGCTCTCATTATATCAAAGAAGACATTTGGTATTTGTTTTTTAGGGATTGGCTAGCTTCACTAAGCATAATCTGCTCTAGTGCCATCCATTTCCCTGCAAATTCCAAGATTTTGTCATTTTTTAGTGCTGCGTAATACTCCATGGTGTATAGATGCCACATTTTTTTAATCCATTCATCCATTGAAGGGCATCTGGGTTGGTTCCACAATCTAGCTATTGTAAATTGTGCTGCTATGAACATCGATGTGGCAGTATCCCTGTAATACGCTCTTTTAAGGTCTTCAGGGAATAGTCCGAGAAGGGCAATAGCTGGGTCAAAATGGTGGTTCCATTCCCAGCTTTCCCAGGAATCTCCATACTGCTTTCCAAATTGGCCGCACCAATTTGCAGCCCCACCAGCAATGTACAAGAGAACCCTTTTCCCCACATCCTCGCCAGCACTTGTTGTTGTTTGACTTCATAATGGCTGCCAATCTTACTGGAGTGAGATGGTATCTTAGGGTGGTTTTGATTTGCATTTCTCTGACTGCTAGAGATGATGAGCATTTTTTCATGTACTTGTTGATTGATTGTATGTCCTCCTCGGAGAAGTTTCTGTTCAGGTCCTTGTCCCATTTGTTGATTGGGTTATTTGTTATCTTATTGTCTAATTTTTTAAGTTCTTTGTATATTCTGGATATTAGGGCTCTATCTGACGTGTGAGGAGTAAATATTTGTTCCCATGATGTAGGCTCCCTATTTACTTCTCTTATTGTTTCTTTTGCTGTGAAAAAACTTTTTAGTTTAAGTAAGTCCCATTTGTTGATTCTTGCTATTAACTCCTGTGCTATGGGTGTCCTATTAAGGAATTTGGAGCCCGACCCCACTATATGTAGATCGAAGCCAAATTTTTCTTCTATCAGACGCAGAGTCTCTGATTTGATATCAAGGTCTTTGATCCATTTTGAGTTAACTTTTGTGCATGGTGAGAGGAGGGGGTTCAGTTTCATTTTGTTGCATATGGATTTCCAGTTTTCCCAACACCATTTGTTGAAGATTCTATCCTTCCTCCATTGCATGCTTTTAGCCACTTTATCAAATATAAGATAGTTGTAACTTTGTGGATTGTTCTCTGTGTCCTCTATTCTGTACCATTGGTCCACCCGCCTGTTTTGGTACCAGTATCATGCTGTCTTTGTTACTATTGCTCTGTAATATAGTTTGAAATCCGGTATCGCTATACCGCCTGATTCGCACTTTCTGCTTAGAATTGCTTTTGCTATTCTGGGTCTTTTATTTTTCCATATGAATTCCATGATTGCTTTATCTATTTCTACAAGCAATGCCTTTGGGATTTTGATTGGCATTGCATTAAACCTATATAGAACTTTTGGTAATATCGCCATTTTGATGATGTTAGTTCTGCCTATCCATGAACAGGGTATATTTTTCCATCTTCTAAGATCTTCTTCTACTTCTCTCTTTAGGGTTCTGTAGTTTTCATTGTATAAATCTTTCACTTCTTTTGTTAGGTTGATTCCCAAGTATTTTATTTTTTTTGAGGATATTGTGAATGGAGTGGTTTTCCTCATTTCCATTTCAGAAGTTTTGTTGCTGATATACAAGAATGCCTTTGATTTATGCGTGTTGATTTTATATCCTGCTACTTTGCTGAATTCATTTATTAGTTCTAGTAGTTTTTTTGTAGACCCTTTTAGGTCTTCTATGTATAAAATCATGTCATCCGCAAATAATGATAATTTAAGTTCTTCTTTTCCAATTTTTATGCCTTTAATTTCTTTCATCTGTCTAATTGCTCTGGCCAGTGTTTCGAGAACTATATTGAATAGAAGTGGTGATAGAGGGCATCCCTGTCTTGTTCCAGATTTTAGAGGGAATGCCTTCAATTTTTCACCATTCAGAATGATGCTAGCCTGAGGCTTAGCATAGATAGCTTTTACAATGTCAAGGTAATTTCCTGTTATCCCTAGTTTTTCTAATGTTTCGAACATCAAGGGATGCTGTACTTGTCAAATGCTTTTTCTGCATCTATCGAGATGATCATATGGTTCTTATCTTTAAGTCTATTGATGTGGTGAATAACATTTATTGATTTCCGTATATTGAACCATCCTTGCATCCCAGGGATGAATCCTACTTGATCATGGAGCACAATTTTTTTGATGTGCCTTTGTATCCGATTCGCCAGAATTTTATTGAGGATTTTTGCATCTAGGTTCATCAGGGTTATTGTTCTGAAGTTTTCTTTCTTTGATGTGTCTTTGTCTGGTTTCGGAATCAACGTGATGTTGGCCTCATAGAATGAATTTGGAAGAGCTCCCTCTTTTTCTATTTTCTGAAATAACTTGAAAAGTATTGGTATTAATTCTTCTTTAAAAGTTTTGTAAAACTCCGCTGTATACCCATCCGGTCCCGGGCTTTTCTTGGTGGGTAGTCTCTTGATTGCTTCTTCAATTTCATCCATTGGTATTGGTCTGTTCAAATTGTGTGTATCCTCCTGACTCAGTCTGGGCAAATCATATGTCTTAAGAAATTTATCGATGTCTTCACTATCTTCTATTTTATTGGAATATAGGTTTTCAAAATAATTTCTAATTGTCTTCTGAATTTCTGTAGCATCTGTTGTGATATTGCCTTTTTCATCCTGTATGTTAGTAATTTGAGTTCTCTCTCCTCTTCGTTAGCATGGCTAAGGGTCTGTCAATCTTGTTTATTTTTTCGAAGAACCAACTTTTAGTTTTGTTGATTTTTTCAATAGTTTCTTTTGTTTCAATTTTGTTGATTTCCGCTCTGATTTTAATTATTTCTTGCCTTCTGCTGCATTTGCTGTTGTTTTGTTCATCCTTTTCTAGGGCTTTGAGATGAAGTGTGAGCTCATTTATTTGTTGGTTTTTCCTTTTTTTGAGGAATGACCTCCAGGCGATGATGGTTAGGGTAATAACAGGTTCGATTTCGGTTAGGAATCATTCTGCGCGATGAATAATGGTATTGGGAACATGCGATATTTATTAAATTATATTGGTAAAATATATGTATGAAAACAGAAATCTAGGATTTGAAGCCCAGAAGGGCATTAGGCCCTTGATTGGGATACGTAGTGTTGAATTAGGTTCTGCACAGATGTCTCAGATAAATCCATTTACAATGGCATAGGACCTTGTACATTGGATGATTGAATGAGGAAGAGAACATTCAGTCAAAAAGGGATAGTCGGTACGATTAGGTAGATAGTCGGTAGGTTTAGGAAGAAGAGTGAGTACAGGATTTGGACGGGAATTTCTTTAGCAATAGGCTTTCAGTTAGAGAGTGAATGTAAATGTCAGCACATATGAAAATTCAGTCACAATGATGAACTTTGAAAAATATGTAGAAAAGCAGATAATAATAGAGACTTTACAAAATCAGGCAAAGTATAAAGTGAGTGATAGGATTAGACATTTTGTACACTGTTGAGTTTGAATATATAATCTTAAGAAGAAACAAATATGCAGTGACCATTAGGATTGACATTTGAGAGCATTAGGAAACCTGGACATGGATGCTTTTAGTAATCCATGTTCACTTTCATTTTAGGCTTTGGTACAATTATAAGTGTGACCTTTGCATTTTTTGTCCAGAATATTACTGTCATAGAATGTATATGTGGATCAGATGACATGAGCATTTCTTCAAGCATTTCTGGAAGTAATGTTTTCAAGACCTATAAATTACTATTGGGGGTAAAAGAGGTGTACCCTGTGTCCATGAATATAGACATAATGCATGAATAGACCACATTTTGAATAAATAATTTAACTGTTCCCACTTTAAATAATGGATTGAATTAATATATGAAATATTATAAGAAATCTTGTATTGATATAACATCATTCATTCCAACCAGTAATACATCTATATGTAATATTAGGGTTATGATTATCATGAAAGGTGTGTGAGTATTGCTTCAAAAGTGATCATAGAAATCTAAATTAATGTGTTTGGAAAGAAGTCTCATAAAAAGACCAGTCAAGAAACATGAAGGAATACATGTGATCTGAAGAAGAAAATGATTGAAAGTGAAACAAATGCCTATAAACTTGCGAACTTGTGGATGAAATATATATCCCATGATGTGAATAAATTGAAGAAATAGTAATGTACCAGTGTTGAATAAAATGAACATCCAAATACACATCATGTCCCATAGGAATCTACTTGCGTTGATGTTAAACTAGATCAGTTACTGTAGAAATATTAGGATTTGTATGCACCATTCACTAAAGTTAGTTTTCAATACTAAGAAACAAATATGTATATCAGGAGAATGAATATTTTGAGAAAACTCTTGAGAAAATTTGATTATAAATCCACATACTTGAATATGAATGAGTTAAGGGAGTGTATAATAAGACACATATTTCATATTTTGAAAAATCTGGAGAAAATATATATATATATATATATATATATATATATATATATATATATATATATATACACACACACAAACACACACAGACATTAAAAATAGCATAATATATGCTATATGAAATTCACCATGAAATTTATATCATCCAGAGATCCAAAAATATTTATTTTATTTAACATGGATTTATGTATAATGTTGTTCAACTAGGAAGCTCACGCATAGGTTGAATTTTCAGTTCTAAAGCGTTTAGGAGGAGTGATCTCTTAAAATTTGTATCTGCCAAGTCAGCCACTTCACAAAAATGTACGTGTGGTATCAGGTAAGATTCTATAATTGCATGTAAAAATACATGTGCTGAATAGACTACAGAGACAGGGAAACAGGAATTCACATATTTGTTAACTTTAAAACACATGGAGAAATATTTTAACAAATAATTGACTAGATTTATAACTCCTACCCTAAATAATGCAAAAGGCAATTCCACTATACACCATGCCTTCTCTGAACTGCTTGTATTTCTATTTTTTTTGGTTTATTTTTCTCCATCTTATTAGGATTAGTTGTCAGAGTCTAGTAGGGTAAGTGTTAGTGTGAGGTATTCAGTATTTTGAAAGGAAAATTGGAAAATGAATCCAAAGTGTATGTAAATATGTGGTACACAAAAATCTTCCCACTCTCATCCAGAACAATGCCTTGACATTACAATCGCGCAGAGTAAGACACAATTAGAAGAGAAGAGTTAGAAAATCTGTGAATAAATATCTGGAATGGAATATGCTCAGGAGTTCACAACCTTGGAGGAGGTAGAGGAGATTCCAAATGTAAGGGACAGTGTAATCATTCCAAAAACATGGAGCTCTGCTGGCGTAAAGACTTCTTGAGAAACTGCCTCTGAGGGTGGGCACTTGAAATATATGTTGTTGTCGGGAGCTTCAGCTTCGTTTGTAGTGAGACCATCAAATCAGCGTCTTCATCTATGTGACCTGGAGGACATGGTTTCTTATTTTCCCTGAACATGAGTCAGCAGTGCTGAATACTCTCTTTGTAGGTAAACTGTGGACACGAGGGGCTAAGTGTATCCACATGGGCCTGTGAAGCTATTTGGTCATTCTCCACTTTTCGTGGTGTTTCTTGCTGCTGCACTGGGATTTTGGTATTTGCTTCAAGAAATACAAAGAATTCAACTGTTACTCTGTGCGTGAGGGGGTTCTATCACGTGTGGTGGGTCAGGGTCTGCAGGAGAATGCACCTAACAGGCTTATATCCCACATAGTTGCCCCCTTGACCATAGCAACCTGATTCTAAATATTTCCCTAAAACCTCTGCATATAACAAGATGCCTTTACATTGAAGGGACTGCTGGCTGCACCACATCAGTCACAAGCCATTTGGAAGCCAAAGGCAGATCCACATGAACACACCGCAGATGTTTTATCACACACCTGCCCACCAATGCTCTAGGCCCACTCCTCAGCAGGCTCCAACTTCCTGGCATCACTGTTCTGCACAATTTTTATGAAAACCAGTCAATCAAGGCACTGACTGTTATTCTTATGATCGGCCACAGGATATCCAAAGAATCTCCAGTGCCAACTTGTCATGGGAATTTTAAAAATTTCATGATATATTGACCTAGCCATTTTTCAAGGATGAAGTTGGAGGCATTCTGGAACTATTAAATGGTGAGGAAGCTCATTTCAATGAAATATCTGGAGATCTCTCACAGGAAAGACTTCCCAAAGAGTGGCCAAAAGGTCACATGAATCCAGGAACATTGAGGTCTACAATGTGAGGTCCATGTGTGTTTTGACTCTCAACAATGGTTGCCAAGTTTTTCAAACGAAATCATGTGATATCCTGGCTGAGATTTCCAGTGCTCTGTGAATAACTACCCTGGGCCTAGATCTCAGTTTCCAAGGGCGACTCTCATGCGTGGCCTCCTAAAATTCCAACACTATTCATGGCAATACTTCTCTGAGTTCAGTACGAGAACTCAGTCTTTATGCAGAATCCCACCAAAGTTCAAGCCAAGGTGGACCATGTAATCTCTACTAACCACCACAAAAATGACTACAATTAAAACCAAAACACTCCCACATGGCCCTCATTTTCTTCCATACAGACACTCATCATAACCTCTGGCTGGAGGTTTCCGTGAGGGGTGCAGCCCAAGACAGTGTCCAAAATAAGCTTCCTTGCCTCTCATTTGCCTAAAGTCAGGGTGGCCTGGACACCCTTCCTGTGAACTAAGAGTCATCAAATAGGCCTGCCGTTTATTTTGCTCTGCTTCTTAAATTTGAGGCCTACTGATGGTGGGATTTAGATTCTTCATGTGAATTGGAGTCATGAGAAAACCCAATCACCTATGGGCTACAATCTGCAGGGCTTTGAAGAACTTATTTGACCCAAAGGAGGCCTATTCTCACTTAATGGAGGTCAGGAACCTTACCACGGAAGGAGAGAGACTTCATCCACAATGATTGCTCTTTTGGACATTTTGCTTTTGGATGCATACATGGGATCTCTCTTTAGATCCATCAGGTGCAGAGAATCTAAGCCACAGAATTACACAAGGCCAAGGGGCTGATTAAGACATATCCCTTTCCAAAGCAATTAAGCAAAGAGCCACAGTTGATGCCCCTTCATTTGCAGTTGAAAACTTTTCTTCAGGCTTCAAAAAGGGTGGCCTGAGGCAAAGACTTTCCTGACATTCAGGGCAACAGAACATTAGGTAAGGAAAAGGCCCAAAGCATGGTTTCTCCACTGAGTCTTTACTGGTCACACTGATATCTGAGTTTTCTGAGATGCTCGCCATGCCCTTCATTTAACCAACACATGGCCGTGTCACAGAGCTTGGAGGTGGTACATATCTTGGACACAAAACCATGAGCCTATTCTGGAGAGTGGCCAGAATTCAGGAAGCAAACAGTAACTTAGGAAGATAGCAGGTGTTGCCGGTCCATAAGGCAAGCCGCAGTCCATTCATAAATTGGGAAGGATGAATGCTGGGAAGCTTTCTACTAGACAAGACTCATCCATTGATGCATTCTCTTTGCTAATGTCTACAACCACTGACACAGTGAGATACACAGACATAGAAACACTCGCCTTTTCATACGACTTTCTGGAAACACTTTACTCCAAACCAAACAAACCGCCTTTCAGACATATTCTCAGAGCATGAGAAAAAAACCACAAACCCACACCCCCAGCCAGATAAGCACCTCCTTCCTCCAAGTAGGTTTGTGACTATCCGGAGTGTCCTCTGACTGATAGGCCATACTATGTGCCCCTGAAATGGCCTCTCCTATCTCACATCTGGTGTCCATGGCCAATTCTGTGAAGTTGTCAGGAGCCAGCAGTTAGCCACTGCCTTCTTTCTCAGGAAAGGCCCCTCTTAAGAGCTTTCCTGTCATTTGTCCATTCTCACATCAGTAGATACCAAGAAAGACTGACTCTGTCCTTGTTATATCAAACAAGTGAGACCACTGGGTCTGGGACTGAGACAGGCTCTAGGTGCCTGGCTTCCTGGATCCCAAGTTCAGAAAGTGCCATGAACAAAAAAGTGAGGTGAGGTAACTTCTTTCAGGAACTGAATGAGGTTACTGCCTTGGCAACCAGTTTGTCCTAACACATGCATCCAAGTGTCCCATGACATGTAGGCTGACCGTATTTCTGTGACACTTTCACAAGTTAGAATGGTATATCAACCATAGGCACCTGGGAACAGCTCTCCACACAGGCCTCATTTGGTCCATCTTCTCTAGATTAAGAAGAGAGAGGCTGATTCAGACAAAAGCCTTCATCCTGACAAGGTTGTTTGGCATGGAAGATGACTTTTGATCTCTCAGGACCTTCATACCTGCCTACATCTTCTCCAGGGATCAATTCTGCATGGACCTTTGAGGTTCTCAGCAGGTGGACAATCCCCTACTTTCCTGTATTGTAAGACCAACTCTGTCCCTGCTCTTTTGTAAATGTAGATTGAGGGAACAGTTTATGGTTAGGGTTAATTACATGTTTGTTTTGGGTTAGGAATCATTTTGCTGGATGAATAATGGTATTGGGAATCTGTGATATATATAAGAACATAGAGTTGAAAAATATGTATGAAAACAGAAATGTAGTAAGATTTAAAGTCCATATTGGCATTGGGCCTTTGATTTGGATACTTAGCTTTGAATTACGTTCTGCAGTGATGTCTCAGATAAATTGATTATCAATGACATAGGACCTTGTACCTTGGATGATAGATTGTAGAAAAGAACATCCACTCAAACAGGGATAGTCCATAGGATTAGGAAGATAGTCGGTAGGTTTTGCAAGAAGTGTGAGTACAGGATATGGACCAAAAGTTCTTTATCAATAGGCTTTCGGTAATAGAATGAAGGTCAATGTCAGCACATGTGAAGAGTCAGTCACATAGGTAAACTGGGGAAAATATGTAGGAAAGGAAACATCAATAGAGACAGTAGGAAATCAGGCAAAGTATAAAGTGAGTGATAGGATTAGACATTTTAACAGGGTTGATGTTGACTATATAATCTTGGAAGAAACAAATATGTAGTCACCAATAGGATGGACATTTGAGAGAATTAGGCAACCTAGACATCAATGTTTTTAGTAATCCATGCTCCCATTCAATTTAGGCTTTTGTACAAACATATGTGTGATCTTTGCATTTTGTATCCAAAATAGTACTGTGATAAAATGTATAGGTAGATCAGGTGACATAAGTATTTTTTCCACCATTTCAGGGAGCAATATTTTGAAGATGTATAAATTAGTATTGCGGGTACAAAGAGGTGTACCCTGTGTGTATGAATATAGAGATAATGCATGAATAGATGATACTGTGAATAAATAATATAACTGATTCCACTTTAAATAATGGATTAAATTGATATCTTAAAATTTACAAGAAATCTTATATTGATACACAGTCATTCATTCCTATCAGTTATACATCTAATGGTAATATGAGGGTTATGGTTTGTCATTAAGGGTGTGTGAGTTTTGCTTCAAAAGTAATTATGGAAATCGAAAATAATGTGTTTGTAAAGAAGTCTCATGAAGAGACTAGTCAAGAAACATGGAGGAATACGTGTGTTCTGAAGCAGGAAGTAATTGAAAGTGAAACAAATTGATATAAATTAGCGAACTTGTGGATGAAATATATATCCCATGATGTGCATAAACTGAAGAAATAGTAATGTACCAGTGTTGAATACAAATGAACGTCAAAATACATATCATGTCCCATAGGAATCTACTTGCATTGATGTTAAACTTGGTCAGTAACTGTAGAAATATTAGGATTTGTATGCATCATTCACTGAAGTTAGTTTTCAGTACTAGGAAACAAATATGTATTTCAGGTGGATGAATATTTCTGAGAATAATCTTGTGAAAAGTTGATAATAAATCCACATACATGAATATGAATAAATTTTGGGAGTGTATAATAAGACACATATATTTCATATTTTCAAAAATCTGGAGAGTGTGTATATATATATATATATAGATATATATAGATATAGATATAGATATAGATATAGATATATATAGATATATAGATATATATATATATATAGATACATATATATACATATGCCTATATATATATACACACACACACACTCACACAGACATTAAAAAGTAGCAATATATATGCCAATCGAAATTTATTACGAAATATATATAATCCACACATCCCAAAATATACTTTTTACTGAACATGGATTTATATATAATTTTGTTCAGCTAGAAAGGTCACCAATAGTTTGAATTTTCAGTTCCAACAGCATTAAGAGGAGTGATCTCTTCTCACAATTTGCATCTGCCAAGTCAGCAACCTCTCAAGTATATACATGTGATACCAGGTAGGATTCTATATGTGCATATAAAAACACATGTGCTGAATAGGCCACAGAGAAAGGGAGAGAGGAATTCACATATTTGTTAACTTTAAAAACACATGGAGAACTGTTTTAATTAAAAATTGAGTAGATTTATAATTCCTAGCCTATATAATGCAAAAGGCAAGTCCAATTATACAACATGACTCCTCTGAACTGCTTGTATTTCTATTCTGTTTTGGTTATTATTCTCCATCATGTTAGGATTAGTAGTCAGAGTCTAGTGGGGTATGTGTTAGTGTCCAAAATAAGCTCTCTTACCCCTCATTTGCCTAAAGTCATGGGGGCCTGGACACCCTGCATTTGAACCAGGAGTGATAAAATAGGACTGCAGTTAATACTGCTCTGCTTCTCCATTTTGAAGCCTACTGCCTGTCAGGTATAGATTCTTTATGTGATTTGGAATAATGAGAAAACCCAAGCACTTCTTTAGGGCTTTGAAGATTTCATTTGAACCAAATGATCCCTATTCTCACTTGATGTAGGTCAGGAACATAACAAAGGAAGGCAAGACACTTCATCCACCATAACTGATCTTTTTGCCATTTTGGTTTGGATGCACACATGGGATCTTTCTTTAGATCCATCAGGTGCTGAGAATCTAAGCCACAACCTCACACATGTCCAAGAGGCTGATTAAGACACATCCATTTCCAAAGAAACTAAGCAAAGAGCCACAGATGATGACCATTCATTTTCATTTGAAAACTGTTTTCTTCAGGCTTCACAAAGGGGTGGCCTGAGGCAAAGACCTTCCTGACATTCAGGGCAACAGAAACATAGGTAAGAGAATGGCCCAAAGCAGGGTTTCTCCACTGAGAATTTCCTGGTCACACTGATATCTGAGTTTTCTGAGATGCTCGCCATTCCTTACCGCTATCCAGTACATGGCCATGTAACAGAGCTTGGAGGTGGTACATATCTTGGACACAAAACCATGAGCCTATTCTGCAGAGTTGCCAGAATTCAGGAAGAAAACAGGAACTTAGGAAGATAGTAGGTGTTGTCCCTCCATAAGGCAAGCTGCAGTTCATTCATAAATTGGGCAGGATGAATGCTGGGAAGCTTTCTACAAGACAAGACATATCCATTGATGCATTCTCTTTTCTAATGTCTACAACCACGGACACAGTGGGATACACAGGCATAGAATCACTCACCTTGTCAAAAGACTTACTAGAAACAGTCCATTGCAAACCAAACAAACTGTCTTTCCTACCTATTCTCAGAACATGAGACAAAACCACAAACTGACACTCACACTCACAAAGGCATCTCCTTCCTGCAAGTAGGTCTCTGACTATCTGGAGTGTCCTCTGTCTGTTGGTCCGTATTATGTTCCAATGAAATGTCCTGTCCTGTCTCAGATCTGTCTCCTTTGCAAACTCTGTGAAGTTCTCAGGAGCCAGCGGTGAGCCACTACCTGCTTTCTCAGGAAAGGCTCCTCTTCAGATCTGTCCTGGCATTTGGCAATCCTCACATTAGTAGATACCAAGAAATACTGACTCTGTCCTTGGTACATCCAAACAAGTGAGCCCACTGGGATTGGGACTGGGACTGGCTCTGGCAGCCTGGCATCTTGGATCCCAAGTTCAGAGAGTTACATCACCAAGGAAGTGAGGTAGGTCACTTTCTTCAGGAAATGTATGAGGTCACTACCTTGGCAATCACTTTGTTTTAACATTTGCTTCCAAGGGTCCCATGAGATAGAGGCTGCCCCTACTTTCGGTGACAAGTTCACAAGATAGAATGGTATAACAAACATTGGCGCCTGGGAACATCTCCCCACACAGGACTGGTTTAGTCCATCTTCTCTACATTTAGATAGAGAGACTGATTCAGACACATCCCTTCATCCTGACAAGGGGGTTTGCCATGCAAGATGACTTTTGCTCTCTCAACTCCTTCATAGCTGCCTACGTCTTCTCCAGGGATCATTTCTGCATGGACCTTTGAGGATCTCAGCAGGTTTAAGAACCCCTACATTCCTGTATTGTAAAAGCAACTCTGTCCCTGCTCTTCTGTAAAGTTTGATTCAGGGAAGAGTGTATGGTTACGGTTAATAAAAGTTCAATTTGGGTTAAGAAACATTCCACGGCATGAATAATGGTATTGGGAAAATGTAATATTTACAAGAATGTAAAAGTGAAATATAAGAATGAAAACAGAAATCTAGGTAAGATTTGAAGCCCAGAAGGGCATTGGGCCCTTGATTGGGATACTTAGCTTTGAATTATGTTCTGCAGAAATGTCTCAGATAAATCAATGTTCAATGGCATAGGACTTTGTACCTTGAATGATGGAATGTCAAAGAGAACTTCTAGTCAAGAAGGGATAGTCGGTATTATTAGAAAGATAGTCTGTAGGTTTAGAACTAAGAGTGAGTATAGGATTTGGACCAAAAGTTCTTTTGCAATAGGGTTTCTGGTAGAGATTGAATGTAAATGTGAGCACATGTGAAGAGTCAGTCACAATGATAAGCTGGGGAAAATATGTAGGAAAGCAGATATCAATAGAGACATTAGGAAATCAGGCAAATGAAAAAGTGAGTGATAAGATTAGACATTTTCAACGGGCTTGAGGTTGAATATATAATCTTAGGAAGAAACAAATATGTAGTCAAGAATAGGATTCACATTTGAGAGCATTAGGCAAACTGGACATGGAAGTTTTTAGTAATCCATGTTCACTTTCCATTTAGGTTTGGTAAAATCATAAGTGTCACCTTTGCGTTTTGTGTCCAGAATATTACTGTGATAAAATGTATATGTAAATCAGGTGACATGTGCATTTCTTCCACCATTTCTGGGAGCAATATTTTGAAGACGTATAAATTAGTATTGGGGGTACAAAGAGGTGTATCCTGTGTCTATGAATATAGAGATAATGCATGAAAAGACCATACTGTGAATAAATAATATAACTGGTTCCACTTTAAATAATGGATTTAATTGATATCTGAAACTAAGTAAGAAATCTTATATTGATATACAATCATTCATTCCAGCTAGTTGTACATCTAATGGTAATACTAGGGTTTGGTTTATCATGACGGGTGTATGAGTTTTGCTTCAAATGTGATAATGGAAATCGAAAATAATGAGTTTGGAAAGAAGTCTCATGAAAAGAGCAGTCAAGAAACATAGAGAAATACATGTGTTCTGAAGCAGGAAGTGACTGAAAGTGAAACAAATGCGTATAAATTAGCGAACTTGTGGATGAAATATATATCCTATGATGTGCATAAACTGAAGAAATAGTAATGTTCCAGTGTTGAATAAAAATGAATGTCAAAATACACATCATGTCCCATAGGAATCTACTAGCCTTGATATTAAACTGGGTCAGTTACTATAGAAATATTAGATTTTTTTTTTGGTGTTATAATAGAATTTATTTTACCACTAGCATGCCACAGAATGTTGAGGAAAGAGCAATGGATTTTTAGTTATCGCACTAATAATCTAACATTTAATGACTCTTTTGGATAGTCTAGAAATTACATAAGGCTATGTAACATAATTTTTTTTTAATTTAACATCCATAAAAGCTTGGAGTTTTGGTAATATTTCTACTTTTTTATTTTTAATTTTTTCAGTTGTGATTGACCTTCATTTTGTTTATTTGTATGTGGTGCTTAGAATAGAACCCAGTGTCCCACACATGCTAGAAAAGCATGTTACCACTGAACCACAAACCCAGCCCCTCCACTTTTATCTTTACATCGAACATGCCTCTCCCTCATCTTTACTCACTTTCTTCCTCATTTTCCCCCTTCTCTCTCTTGCTTTTTCGTTTTCCTTTCATATCTGTTTTTCTCTCATGTCATTACAAACAGTAGTATGCTATGAAATTTAAATTTAAGACTGTTTTTTATAGTCATTGTTCTTTTCTTGAGAAAATTTAATAATTATAATCACCTGATAGATATATTAAAATAAATTTTTATACATATGTATCTATATTCATGCATATGCATTACATATTATATATATATACATACATATACATTTAAAAGTACTTTGATTAGCCTGTTAAAAATAATATAGACCAAAACTTTCTTAATTCTCAAGCCTTCCAGAATTAACATCTTACAGTGAAAATCAAATAAACATATTTAAATAAACAGGTATCATTCTTTTTATCAATACTGATAATTTAAGGTTTTATATCACATTAAGCTATAATACGGCATATTAAATCTTATGAATTAGAAAAAGTTTTTTGAATAACCTATTATTTAAGGACCATATGCACTGACATTTTAAAGGCTTTCTTGTGATTTCAATTTCTATCAATTGTGTATTAATTGCCAAATGCTTATTTTAGTACTTTTCATATTCATAATTGATATAAAGTCAATTGTTTAATTCTTCTTGTAAATAATTACTTATTACAGTAGGGACATTATTAATAATTCTAAATCTGTATAAGAAAATAGTACAAAGATATTTTCATGCAAAATTAAGAATAATTGTGTGCTCTAAATGTCTGATTGTTGATACATATAACAAAGAGCTTTTGATGAGTCTCTTCCCCAGTAAAACATAAAATGCAAAGATATTGTTGGGTATATATGTGCAAATAAAGATAAAGAAAATACACATTATCAGCTAGAAACTATTAAATAAAAGGTGAAAACAACAATCCAACACATTGTACGAATTTGTCAGATGAGGTAGTATTCTGGAAGAATAGCCTAAGACTAGACCTGGTCCATGACAAAATAGTCACGAAAAAAAAATGAAATATGAAAAATATAGAAAATGCTATGAATTTTTCATGAAGGTAGGTGAATTATCCTTTAATCTCAATTTATGTGCATTTTCAAAAGCCAATTTCCTGGTAAAATAAATTTGTGATAGTTACAACTAAACGAAACAAAGTTTCTGCTTAGCAAAATGAATGCATCTCAACCCATTTTTAGCTGATTTCTTCCCTCTCAATTTTAAACCGTTATTTATTTATTTATTTCTATTGGTTGTTCCAAACATTACAAAGCTCATGATATATCATCTTTGATACATTTGACTCAAATGGGTTATGAACTCCCATTTTTTCCACAAATATGAATTTCAGAATCACATTGGTTACACATTCACATTTTTGAACAATAGCATATTAGTGACTGTTGTATTCTGCGACCTTTCCTATCCCCCACTATCCCCCCTCCCCTCCCCTCCCATCTTCCCTCTCTACCTCATCTGCTGTTGTTCAATTCTCTCCATTGTTTCCCCCCCATTTCCCCTCAAATCCTCTTATATGTAATTTTGTGTAACATTGAGGGTCTCCTACTATTTCCATATGCTTTCCCTTCTCTCTCCCTTTCTCTCCCCCAACTCGTCTTTGTTTAATGATAAACTTTTCCTCATGCTCTTCCTCGATGTTCTGTTCTTAGTTGCTCTTTTGATATCAAAGAAGACATTTGACATTTGTTTTTTTAAGGATTGGCTAGCTTCGCCTAGCATAATCTGCTCTAATGCCATCCATTTCCATGCAAATTCTATGATTTTGTCATTTTTTAATCAAGAGTAATACTCCATTTTGTATAAAAGCCACATTTTTTTTTATCCATTCATTTATTGAAGGGCATCTAGGTTGGTTCCACAGTCTAGCTATTGTGAATTGTGCAGCTATGATCATTGATGTGGCAGTATCTCTACAGTACGCTCTTTTAAGATCCTCAGGAAATAGTTCGAGAAGGGTGATAGCTGGGTCAAATGGTGGATCCATTCCCAGCTTTCCCAGGTATCACCATAGTACTTTCCAAATTGGCCTCACCAATTTGCAGTCCCACCAGCAGTGTACAAGTGTACCCTTTTCCCCACATTCTCACCAACACTTATTTTGTTTGACTTCATAAAGGCTGCCGATCTTACTGGAGTGAGATGGTATCATAGGGTGGTTTTGATTTGCATTTCTCTGACTGCTAGAGATAGTGAGCATTTTTTCATGTACTTGTTCATTGATTGAATGTCCTCCTCTGTGAAGTGTCTGTTCAGGTCCTTGGCCCATTTGTTGATTGGGTTATTTGTTATCTTATTGTTTAATTTTTTTGAGTTCTTTGTATATTCTGGATATTAGGGCTCTATCTGAAGTGTGAGGGGTAAAAATTTGTTCCCAGGATGTAGGCTCTCTATTTACCTCTCTTATTGTTTCTCTTGCTGAAAAAAAAAATTAGTTTAAGTGAGTCCCATTTGTTTATTCTTGTTATTAACTCTTTGGCTATGGGCATCCTATTAAAGAATGTGGAGCCCGACCCCACAGTATGTAGATCGTAGCCAACTTTTTCTTCTATTAGACGCAGTGTCTCTGATTTGATATCTAGCTCCTGGATCCATTTTGAGTTAACTTTTTGCATGGTGAGAGAAAGGGATTCAGTTTCATTTTGTTGCATATGGATTTCCAATTTTCCCAGCACCATTTGTTGAAGATGCTATCTTTCCTCCATTGCATGTTTTTAGCCCCTTTATCAAATATAAGAAAGTTGTAATTTTGTGGATTGGTTTCTGTGTCCTCTATTCTATATCATTGGTCCAGCTGCCTGTTTTGGTACCAGTACCACGATGTTTTTATTACTATTGCTTTGTAGTACAGTTTGAACTCTTGTATCGCTATACCTCCAGATTCACACTTCCTGCTTAGAATTGCTTTTGGTATTCAGGGTCTTTTGTTTTTCCATATGAATTTCATGATTGCTTTATCATTTCTACAATAAATGTCATTGGGATTTTTATTGGCACCGATTTAAACCTGTAGAGAACTTTGGGTAATATCAACATTTTGATGATGTTAGTTCTGCCTATCCATGAACAAAGTACATTTTTCCATCTTCTAAGATCTTTTTCTATCTCTCTCTTTAGGGTTCTGTAGGTTTCATTATATAAATCTTTCACCTCTTTCGTTAGGATGATTCCCAAGTATCTTATATTCTTTGTGGATATAGTGAATGGAGTGGTTTTCCTCATTTCAATTTCAGAAGTTTTTCTGCTGATATACAGGAATGCCTTTGATTAATGCGTGTTGACTTTATATCTTGCCACTTTGCTGAATTCATTTATTAACTCTAGCAGTTGTTTGTAGACCCTTTTGAGTCTGTTAAATATATTATCATGTCATCTGAAAATAGCGATAATTTAAGTTCTTCTTTTCCTATTTTCATGTCTTTAATTTCTTTTGTCTGTCTAATTGCTCTGGCTAGTATTTCAAGAACTAAATCGAATAGAAGTGGTGATAGAGGGCATCCCTGTCTTGTTCCAGATTTTAGAGGGAATGCCTTCAGTTTTTCTCCATTTACGATGATGCTAGCCTGAGGTTTAGCATATATAGCTTTTACAATGTTGAGGTAAGTTCCTGTTATCCCCAGTTTTTCTAGTGTTTTGAACATAAAGGGAGGCTGAACTTTGTCGAATGTTTTTTCTGCATCTATCAAGATGATCATATGGTTCTTGTCTTTAAGTCTATTGATGTGGTGAATAGCATTTATGGATTTCCGTATATTGAACTAGCCTTGCATCCCTGGGATGAATCCTACTTGATCATGGTGCACAATTTTTTGATATGCTTTTGTATTACATTCACCAGGATTTTATTGAGAATTTTTGCATCCTAGTTTATTAGAGATATTGGTCTGTAGTTTTGTTTCTTTGAAGTGTTTTTGTCTGGTTTCGGGATCAGGGTGATTTTGGCCTCATAGAATGAATTTGAAAGAGCACCTTCATTTTCTATTTCTTGAAATAGCTTGAAAAGTATTGGTATTAATTCTTCTTTTAAGGTTTTGTAGAGCTTCGCTCTATACCCATCCGCTCCAGGGCTTTTTTTGGTTCATAGTCTTTTGATGGCTTCTTGTATTTCTTCCTTTGTTATTGGTCTGTTTAAATTGTGTGTGTCTTCCTGACTCAATCTTGGCACATCGTATGACTTAAGAAATTTATTGATATCTTCACTATCTTCTATTTCATTTGAATATAGGGTTTCAAAATACTTTCTAATTATCTTCTGTATTTCTGTAGTGTCTGTTATGATAATGCCTTTTTCATGCCGTATGTTAGTAATTTGAGTTCTCATTCTTCTTCTCTTTGTTAGCATGGCTAAGGGCCTGTCGATCTTATTTATGTTTTCAAAGAACCAACCTTTAGTTTTATCAATTTTTTCAATGTTTTTTTTTGTTTCAATTTCGTTGATTTCTGCTCTAATTTTAATTATTTCTTGTCTTCTACTACATTTGCTGTTGTTTTTCTTTTCTTTTTCTAGGTTTTTGAAGTGTAGTGTGAGTTCATTTATTTTATTTTATTTTATTTTTTTTGAGGAAAGAACTCCAAGAAATGAATTTCCCTCTTAAAACTGCTTTCATTGTGTCCCATAGATTCCAGTATGTTGTGTCTGTATTGTCATTTGTCTATAAGAATTTTTTATATCCTCCTCTATGTCTTCTGTAACCCATTGATCATTCAGTAGAATATTGTTCATTTTTCCATATGATGTAGGATTTTTCCTTCCTTCTTTTATCATTTATTTCCAGTTTCATTCCAATATGATCAGATATGGTGCATGGTATTATCTCCAAGCCTTTATATTTACTAAGGGTTGCCCTATGGCATAATATATGAACTATCTTTGAGTAGGATCCTTGTGTTGCTGAGAAGAACGTGTATCCACTTGAGGATGGTTGATATATTCTATATATGTTGGTTAAGCCTAGGTTATTTATTGTGCTGTTGAATTCCATAGTTTCTTTATTCAGTTTTTGTCTAGAGGATCTTTCTAATGGCGAGATCAGTGTGTTGAAGTCACCCGTAGTTATTGTGTTGTAGTCTATTTGACTCTTGAACTTGAGGAGAGTTTGTTTCATGAGTGTTGCAGCTCAATTGTTTGGTGCATACAAATTGATAATTGTTATGTCTTGTTGGTGGATGGTTCCTTTTAACAGTACATAGTGTCCTTCGTTATCCCTTTTTATTAACGTAGGTTTGAAATTGATTTTATTTCATATGAGTATGGCTACTCCTGCTTGCTTCCGAGGGCCATGTGAGTGGTATGATTTATCCCAACCTTTTACTTTCAGCCTGTGTATGTCTTTACCTATCATATGAGTCTCCTGAAGGCAGCAGACTGTAGGATTTGTTTTTTTGATTCAGGTTACTAACCTATGTCTCTTGATTGGTGAGTTTATGCCATTAACATTTAAGGTTACAATTGAAATATGATTTTTACTTTCATTCATGTTTATTTATTTATTTATTTTTAGTTTGGCTAGTTTTTACTTTTTGGTTATTTTTCTCCCCCTTTACTGAGATACCTCCTGCTGTTAGTTTGGGGCACTATTTTTCAATTCCTCTTCTTCTAGTATTTTGCTCAAATGCTTTGCAGTGCTGGTGTTCTTTCTGCAAATTCTTTTAGCTTTTGTTTATCGTGAAAGACACTAATTTCATTGTCAAATCCCAAACTTAATTTTGATGGATACAGTACTCTTGGTTGGAATCCATTATTTTTCAGCGTTTGAAATACATTGTTCCAGGATCTACTCGCTTTCAAAGTTTGTGATGAAAATTCAGTCGTTAACCTAATTGGTTTACCCCAGAATGTAATCTGCCTCATTTCTCTTTTAGCTTTTAATATTCTCTCCTTGTTCTGTATGTTAGCTATCTTGATAATTCTATGTCTTGGAGTTGGTCTATTATGGTTTTGAATGTTTGAGGTCATGTAGGCTTCAAGGATTTGGCAATCCATTCCATCTTTTATCTCTGGGAAGTTTTCTAGAATTATTTCATTTAATATGTTGTCCATTCCTTTGGTTTGAATCTCTATGCCTTCTTCTATCCTGATGACTCTCAAATTTGTTTTTTTATGACATCCCATATCTCTTAAATAGATTGCTCATGGGATATAAGCATCTTTTCTGTGTTGACTATATTCTTTTCAAGTTGATAAACTTTGTCTTCATTATCTGATCTTCTGACTTCTACTTAATCTAGTCTATTTACAATATTCTCGTTTGAGTTTTTAATGTGGTTTATATTTTTCTGCATTCCTAGGATTACTGTTTGATTTTTTTAAGAACTCTGTCTTTTGGTAAAGCTCCTTCTTTGCCATTTGAATTTGTTTGTTTAATTCATTTTCAAAATATTCTTTTATTGCTTGGACTTGCTGCCTCATGTCTTCTCTAATATTTCTTTCCATCTGAGTTAGGGATGCATTGAGTTTTTTCCCTATCCCTGTTTCTGATGATTCTAGGTCCTCCTGTAGAATTAAGTTGTCCGGCATTATTTGTACACCTTTTTCCCTTGTTTTTTCATGAAGTTCACATTACTTTCCAGCTCCGTTTGATTGCTGTGTTTCTGCTCTCTTCTATATATTTGTTTTGGTTTTATATATCTCTATTGTAGCTCCTTTGTGTTGGTAGACTGTGCATGCTAAAGTGGATTCCACTGGGAAGGAATTCCGACGGCCGAGCTCCAGTGATGTCACCTCTCTGCTATGGTGGGCCCCAGGCTCTTTGCCCGGGTGTTCGCATGGGGGTGTGGGACTGTACTGTCTCTGTTTGTTTTCAGCTCCTGGTGGCGGGTGTGCAGGCAGTCACAAGCTGTCCAGTCACGCAGTCAGCGGGTGGGCTGTCATCGGCGGTTGTGCGATCTCTAGCCACCCATTAGGGCAGGCATATGGCAGGTGATTGGTCGCTGGTGGGCAGGCGGTCTCCAGCCATCCAGTCGCACCTGCAGCGGGCCGGCTGTTGCCGGCGGGCGAGCGTTCTCCAGGCGCCCAGTCACGCGGGCCTGGCCTCTAGTCCCCTGGTTTCTCCTGCTAGTCCTGGTTTCTCTTGCTACACCAGTTTTCCCCTGAGTAATGCCCTCGGCAGCTCAAACTGTACTCTGGCCTGCCGTTTCTTGGGTGTGGATTGTGTCTATTGGGAACCCCAGCACTCTATTGTTTTTTTTTTTTTTTCCGTTTGCCCCTTCCCCATCGCTGGCTAGACAGATTTTGTTTTCACCACTGATGGGAGGGGGAGTAGAAGGTCAGGTGCCTCTAGTTTCCCCCCCCATCTTTATTCAGGCTCTCTCTGATAATCCCTCCCCTGGAAAGCTTAGGAAAGACTTTATGCAAATATCCTACTGTATGGGAGATGAGCGGAAAACACACAACTGTTTTATTGTTGCAATCTGTCAGAGAGTGGCGGTGGTTACTTCAGCTCTCCAAGATGGTTGCCGTTGGTTTCCTTGGTGGAGTTTCCGTTGTGGGGGATAGAACTGTAGCGCTTCCTTCCCTGACTGAGATCCCGAACTCCGCCTGGGGCTCAGTGGGGGGTCAGCCGGCAGGATTCCACAGAATCTGCAGCAACGTTTCTCCCTGGATGCTAGTCGCTTCTCGGTGGTGCCCCGACGTCTGTAGCCACGGGGCGGGCCGCACGGATCAGTAAGCCCGGATCTCCGGTTGCATATTCAGCTCACGTTTGAGACTCAATTACCGGACCTCGTTGGTGGAAATCATTCTTTTAGGTTTCGGTGCACACCCATTTTTCTATAAGATCCTAACAAGATAGTCTTTTGTCATTTTAACTCGTTATTCACCTGCAATGTGGCGTGGTACACTGGGTGTGATGCACTCTATTCACGGCCAACTTGCAATGTCGAAATATTATGTTTTGTATGCACCATTTACTGAAGATAGTTTTCAGTACTAGGCAACCAATATGTAATTCAGGTTGATGAATATTTCTGAGAATTATCTTTTGAAAAGTTGATTATAAATCCACATTCATGATATGAATGAATTTGGGGAGTGCACAATAAGGCACATATATTTCATATTTTGAAAAATCTTGAGAGTATATATATATATAATATATATATATATATATACACAGAGAGACATTACAATGTAGCATTATGTATGCCAACGGAAATTTATCGTGAAATACATATCATCCAGAGATCCAAAAATATTAATTTTACTGAACATGGATTTATGTATAATGTTGTTCAAATAGGAGGCTCAGCCATAGGTTGAATTTTCAGTTTCAACAGCATTTAGGAGGAGTGATATCTTCTCACAATTTGTATCTGCCAAGTCAGCCACCTCACAAAAATGTACGTGTAATACTAGGTAGGATTCTATATATGCATATAAAAATACATTTGCTGACTAGGCTACAGAGAAAGGGAGACATAAATTCACATGTTTGTTAACTTTAAAAACACATGGAGAACTATTTCAACAAAAAAATTGACTAGATTTATAACTCCTACCCTATATAATGCAAAAGGCAAGTCCAAGAATACCAAACATGCCTCCTCTTAACTGCTTGTATTTCTATTCTGATTGGGTTATTATTTTCCATGATATTACGATTAGTAGTCAGAGTCTAGTAGGGTAGGGGTTAGTGTCAGGGATTCAGTATTTCAAATGGAAAATTGGAAAATGAATCCAATGTGTATGCAAATATGTGCTACACAAAAATGTTCCCACTCTCATCAAGAACTATGGCTTGACATTACTTTTGCCCCAAGTAAGACACAATTAGAGGAGAAGTGTTAGAAAATCTGTGAATACATATCTGGAATGGAATATGCTCAGTAGTTCACAACACTGGAGGTGGTAGAGGAGTTCCCAAAAGTAAGGGATAGGGTGAACACTCCACAAACATGAGGCTCTGCTGGCCTAAAGACTTCTTGAAGAACTGCCTCTGAGGTTGGGCACCTGAAAAATATGTTGTTTTCTGGAGCTTTAGCTTCATTTGTAGTGAGACCATCAAAGCTGGGTCTACATCTATGTGACCTGGAGGACATGGTTTCTTATTTTCCAGTGAAGATGAGGCAGCAGTGCTGAATTTGCTCTTTGTAGGTAAACTGTGACCACTGGGGACTAAGTGTCTCCCCATGTGGACTGTGAAGCCATTTGGTCATCCTCCAAATTTCATGGTGTTTCTTGCTGCTACACTGGGAGTTTGCTATTTGATTCAAAAATACAAGGAGTTCTAGTGGGTCACAGTGCTGGAGGGAGTTCTGTCACATGTGGTGGGTCAGTTTCTGCAGGAGAATGCACCAAACATACTTCTAGCCCACATATATTGCCCCATTGACCATAGCAACTTGATTCTGAACATTGCCCTGTAATCTCTCAGTATTACAAGATGCCTTTATTTAGAAGGGACTGCTTGCTGCACCATGTCAGTCACAAGCCATTTGGAAGCCAATGGAAGATCCACAGGCCCCACCACAGATGTTTTATCATACACCTGACCACCACGGCTCTAGGCCCACTACTCAGCGGGCTCCAACTTTTTGGCATCTCTGTTCTACACGATTTTCATGAAACCGAGTCAATCAAAGCACTGTCTGGTATACTCATGATCAGCAACAGGACATCCAAAGGTCCTCCATTGCCACCTGGTCATGGGAAATTCAAAAATTTTATGGTATTTTTGTAGCCATTTTTCAATGATGATGTTGGAGGCACTGTGGGTTAAAATTCACTCCAGAACCATTAAATGTAGAGGAAGCACATTTCAATGAAAGCTTTGGAGAATTCTCACAGGCAAGGCTTCTCAAAAAGTGGCCAAATGGTCACATGAAGCCAGTCCCATTGAGGTCTACAATGAGGTCCATGTGTGTTTCGACTCTCAAATATGGCTGACAAGTCTTTCAGAATAAAATCACGTGATATCTTGGATGTGATTCCCAGTGCTCTGTTGAAAGCCACCCTGCACATAGATCTCAGTTTTCAAGGGGGACTCTCATGCATGGCCTCCGAAAATCCCAACGCAATTCATGGCAATAATTCTCTGAGTTCAGTTCCAGAACTCAGTCTCTAAGGGGAATCACACCAGAGTTCATGTAAAGGTGGACCCAGTCATCTCTTCCAAACACCAAACAAATGGCCACAATTAAAACCAAAACACTCCCACATGGCCCTCATGATCTTTCATATAGACACTCATCATAACCTCTGGCTGGATGTTTCCATGAGGGGCGAAACACAAGACAGTCTCCAAAATAATCTCCCTTGCCCCTTAATGGCCTAAAATCAGGGTTGCCTGGACACACTTCCTGTGAACTAGGAGTGATCAAATAGGCCTGCTGTTAATACTTCTCTGCTTCTCCAATTTGAGGCCTACTGACTGTGGGGTTTATTTTTTTATGTGAATTGGAGTCATTATAAAACCCAAGCACATATCGGCTAGCTTCTGCAGGGCTTTGAAGAAATCATTTGACCCAAAGGATCCCTATTCTCACTTGATGGAGGTCAGGAACCTAAAAGAGGAAGGGGAGAGACTTCATCCACAATGACTGCTCTTTTGGCCATTTTGGTTTTGAATGCACACATGGGATCATTCTTAAGATACATCAGGTGGTGAGAATCTAAGCCATTGCCTCAAACAGGGCCAAGAGGCTGATTCAGACACATCCCTTTTCAAAGCAATTAAGCAAAGAGCCACAGGTGATGCCCATTCATTTCCATTTGAAACCTGTTTTCTTCAGGCTTCACAAAGGGGTGGCCTGAAACAAAGACCTTCCTGACATTCAGGGCAACAGAACAATAGGTAAGCAAAGCAGGGTTTCTCCACTGAGACTTTATTGGTCACACTGATATCTGAGTTTTCTGAGATGCTCGCCATTCCCTTCACCTATCCAGTACATGGCCATGTAACAGGGTTTGGAAATGGTACATATATTGGACACAAAACCATGAGCCTATTCTGTAGAGTGGCCAGAATTCAGGAAGAACGCACGAACTTTGGAAGATAGCGCGTGTTGCCCATCGATAAGGCAAGCCAAAATCCATTCATCAATTTGGCGGAATAAATGATGGGAAGCTTTCTACTAGACAGGACACATCAATTGATGCATTATCTTTTCTAATGTCTATAACCATGGACACAGTGGGATACACAGACATAGAAACACTCGCGTTGTCAAATGACTTACTAGAAACAGTTCACTCAAAACCAAACAAACCGCCTTTTCTATCTATTCTCAGAACATGAGGCAAATCCATAAACACACAGCGACACCCACAGAGGCACCTCCTTCCCCAAAGTAGGTCTGTGACTATCCAGAGTGTCCTCTGACTGGTGGGTTATAGTATGTTCCCCCGAAATGGCCTGTCCTGTCTCAGATCTGGTCTCTTTAACCAACTCTGTGAAGATGTCAGGAGCCACTGGTGAACCACTATCTGCTTTCTCAGGAAAGGCCCCTCTTTAGAGCTTTTCTGGCTTTTGGCCATTCTCATATCAGTAGGTACCAAGAAAGACTGACTCTGTCCTTGGTATATCCAAACAAGTGAGACCACTGGGACTGGGACTGGGACAGGCTCTGGGTGCCTGTCTTCCTGCATCCCAAGTTCTTAGAGTTCCATCACCAAGGAAGTGAGGTGAGGTCACTTCCTTCAGGAACTGAATGAGGTCACTGCCTTAGCAACAAATTTGTCCTAACAGTTGCTTCCAAGGGTCCCATGAGATGGAGGCTGCCCCTACGTCCTGTGACACTTTCACAAGTTAGAATGTATATCAACCATAGGCACCAGGGACCAGCTCTCCAAACAGGACTGTTTGAGTCCATATTCTAATGGGTGGCACTAGAGCAGATTATGCTTAGTGAAGCTGGCCAATCCCTAAAAAACAAATACCAAATGTCTTCTTTGATATAATGAGAGCAACTAAGAATAGAGCAGGGAGGAAGAGCAGGAAGAAAAGATTAACATTAAACAGAGACATGAGGTGGGAGGGAAAGAGAGAGAAAAGGGGAATTGCATGGAAATGGAGGGAGACCCTCATTGTTATACTAAATTACATATTAGAGGTTGTGAATGGAATGGGAAAATAAACAAGGTGAGAAATGAATCACAGTAGATGGGGTGGACAGAGAAGATCCGAGGGGAGGGGAGGGGGGATAGTAGAGGATAGGAACGGTAGCAGAATACAACAATTACTAGTATGAAATTATGTAAAAATGTGGATGTGTAACCGAAGTGATTCTTCAATCTGTATCTGGGGTAAAAATGGGAGTTCATAAATCACTTGAAGCTAATGTATGCTAATGTATGAATATGTTATGTCAAAAGATTTGTAAGGTTTTGAACAACCAATAATAAAAAAAAGAACAGAGAGGCTGATTCAGTAACAACCTTTCATCCTGACCAGGTTGTTTGCCATGGAAGTTGACTTTTGCTCTCTCAGGTCCTTCAGTGGTGCCTATATCTTCTCCAGGGATCACTTCTGCATGAAACTTTGAGTTTTTCAACAGGTGGAAGATTCACTACATTCCTCTATTTTAGGACCAACACTGTCCCTGCTCTTCTGTAAAGTTAGATTGAGGGAACAGTGTATCGTTTCGCTTAATAACAGGTTTGATTTGGGTTAGGAATCATTCTGCTTGATGAATAATGGTATTGGGAACCTGTGATATTTATAAGAATATATAGGTGAAATATAAGTATGAAAACAGAAATCTAGGTAAGATTGGAATCCCACTAGGGCATTGCGCTCTTGATTGGGATACTTAGCTTTGATACATGTTCTGCATAGATGTTTCAGATAAATCAATAATCAATGGCATAGGACCTTGTACCTTGGATGATTGAATGTAGAAGTGAGTATCCACTCAAACTGGGATAGTCGGTAGGATTAGGAAGATATTCTGTAGGTTTCAGAAGAAGAGTGAGTACAGGAATTGTAACAAAAGTTCTTTAGCAATAGGGTATCACATAGACAGTGAATGTAAATGTCAGCACATGTGAAGTGTTAGTCAAAATTGTGAACTGGTGAAAATATTTAGGAAAGCAGACATCAATAGAGACATTAGGAAATCAGGGAAAGTATAAAGTGAGTGATAGGATTAGACATTTGCAACAGGGCTGAGGTTGAATACATAGTCTTAGGAAGAAACAAATATGTTGTCATAAATAGGATTGACATTTGAGAGCATTAGGCAACCTGGACATGAATGTTTTTAGTAATCCATGCTCACTTTCCATTTAGGCTTTGGTACAATCATAAGTGTGACCTCTGCTTTTTGTGTCCAGAATATTACTGTGATAAATGCATACGTAGATCAGGTGACATGAGTATTTCTTCCACCATTTCTGGGAGCAACATTTTGAAGACGAATAAATTAGTATTGGGGTTACAAATAGATGTACCCTGTGTCTATGAATGTAGAGATAATGCATGAATAGACCATACTGTGAATAAATAATATAATTGGTTCCAACTTTAAATAAAGGATTGAATTGATATCTGAATATATACAGAAAATCTTATATTGATATACAATTATTCATTCCAACCAGTAATACATCTAATGGTAATATTAGGGTTATGTTTTATCATGAAGAGTGTGTGAGTTTTGCTTCAAAATGATTATGGAAATCAAAAATAATGTGTTTGAAATGAAGTCTCATGAAAAGACCAGTCAAGAAACCTGGAGGAATACATGTGTTCTGAATCAGTAAATGACTGAAAGTGAATCAAATGCCTATAAATTTGTGAACTTATGGATGAAATATATGTCCTATGATGTTCGTAAACTATAGAAATTCTATTGTACCAGTGTTGAATAAAATGAACTTCAAAATACACATCATGTCCCATAGGAATCTACTTGCATTGATGTTAAACAGGGTCAGTTAATGTAGAAATATTAGGATTGTATGCACCATTCACTGAAGTTAGTTTTCAGTAATAGGAAACAAATATGTATTTCAGGTGGATGAATATTTCTGAGAATAATCTTGTGAAATGTTGATTATAAATCCACATACATGAACATGAATGAATTTAGGTAGTATATATAAGACACATATATTTATGAACATGAATGAATTTAGGTAGTGTATATAAGACACATATATTTTATATTTGGAAAAAATTTGGAGAGTATATATATATATATATATATATATATATATATATATATATATTAAAAAACACACACAGACAATAAAATGTAGCAATATATATGCTAATCGAAATTCTTCATGAAATGTACATCAGCCACAGATGCAAAAATATTTATTTTACCGAACATCGATTTATGTATAATGTTGTTCTACTAGGAGGCTCACCCATAGGTTGAATTTTCAGTTCCAACAGAGTTTAGGAGGAGTGATCTCTTCTCACAATTTGTATTTGCCAAGTCAGACACCTCAGAAGAATATACGTGTGATACCAGGTAAGATTCTATATGTGCATATAAAAATACATGTGCTTAATTGGCTACAGAGAAAGGGAGACAGGTATTCACATATTTGTTAACTTTAAAAACATGTGGAGAACTATTTCAGTTAAAAATTAGCTAGATTTATAACACCTACCCTATATCATTCAAAAGGCAAGTCCAACTATACACCATGCCTCCTCTGTACTGCTTGTATTTCCATTCTGTTTGGATTATTTTTCTCCATCATATTAGGATTAGTAGTCAGAGTCTAGTAGGTTATGGTTTAGTGTCAGGTGTCCGGGCCGGCTGGACACTTCAACGTGGGCGTTGAACCTTGTTGGGGAGGAATGAAGGGACAAGAGTGATGAGAGAAGACAGCAAGACAACAGTTCTGATCATGCTGAAAACTTTTATAGTTCTCACAGTGTATTTATATGCTGCGGATGAGAAAGCTCTCTTATCGGCAGTTGCTGGATGTCTTCACAGGGTGAGATAACCTCAGGATATTTTAGGAAGACGGATAGCCGCAGGATGTCTCAGGGTGATAGATGGCTGCGGGATGTCTCCCAGGCAGGAAATCTCGCAGGGGTCTATTTCTTGTAAGTGTCAGGCTATTCTTTGAAGGAGAACTTCCTTCTAGCCCCTGACATCTTCCCCCTTTCTTATATTAAATATTTGACCATACCTTACAGGCCAATGTTTTAGGGGGTTATAGAGGCTCTGTTTCTCTAACAGGCCTTAGAATATCTCCTGATCTGATCGAGCATGTTTACTAGGAGATTTCGTGGTGGCCTAGGCATGTTTTTTAAGGAGACGGCTTTGAGGGGGAAGCATGCCAACTGCCATGCACCAGAGCGTGTCACTCAGAAGACTTGGGTTTTGGGAACCATGGATCCATCCTCCTGCAGTCCTTCCTGCACCCTCTGTTATTATGGCCTAACGTCCTCACTCCATGGGTGTGTCCTCCCCCAAACAGAGGGGCCCATGGAGGACGAACCCTTATCGCAAGGGCAGAAGATGGTTGGTCAGAGCTGTTACTTAGAGTTTTATATAAGAAAGAGAGATCTGTGGGCATGTAACCTTAAGAAATAAGCTTGTGAGGAGGGTAGAACATCCTTTTAAATGTTGGCAGCACGGTCTTCCATATCCAGGCGATGATAGTGGACCTGTAGGGGCTTAGAGGCCAAAATATTAATCTGTTCTTTAATAAATTGTAACAGCCTGTTTATAATGCAGGGTCCTAGGGACACCATTAAAAGTAAACCCAACAAAGGGCCTAATAGGGGAAGAAGATAGGGCAGAAATCCATTAAGCCCAGTCCAGAGGGGATTTTCAAATATTTCCCTTCGTCTCTTTTCTAGATCTTCTTGAAGCTGCTTAATTTTAGTGCATACTATGCCAGAATTATTGGCATAAATGCAGCATCATTCCCCTAAGGCCAAGCAAATACCTCCCTGGTTAGCTGTCAGCAAATTTAAGCCTCGTCTTTTTTGAAGGAACACTTCTGCCAGGGAGTCTATTTGGTCCTGCAAATCTTTAATGGTTCATGATAGAGTTTTTATCAGTTGTTACTGATAGAGTTTATAATTTGTTGAGACAGGCGATGGTAAGAGTAAATAGACGTGCCTAAGCCAGTGTACCTGTGCCCACAGGAACTGTTATTCCAAGGCTGGCAGATTGTTGGCTGCATCTGAAAAAGAAGAAATTTTGTCCTCATGAGGAGTCCCTCTGTCCCTGTTTTGAGGTAAGTCATTAACCTGTTTAACCAGGAGTTCTGGTAACCATCTTGGGGCTGTTTGATCTTGGTCCAAAACATAAGCTGAGCCTCCTCCCCAGATGAGGACAGGATCTGGGCCTTTTTATTTATTTGTAAGGGGATTGTGTCACATAACAGGTGGGCGAACAGAATTGGACGAGGGATGGCAGTGTCTGTCTGCTGCCAAATGGCCTTCATTGTCTAGGGTAAGAAAAATAAGGGCAAATAATGCATTGTTAAGGTGATGCCTGGGTGTGGTAAATACAAGGGAGGAAGCCTTAAGGAGGGTTAGCCAAGTTTTTAAGGTAAGGTGGGCAAGTTCCACAATGCCTTGGCCCTGAGGGTTGTATGGAATTCCAGGAGTATGACAAATTTGCAAGGTAGCACAAAACTGTTTAAACTTGGCAATGGTATATGTAGGATAAATATCTGTTTTAATATGTATTGGTTTACCCATAACAGAAAAGGCTGAAACAAGATGAGAAAGGACATTTTTGGTAGCCTCTCCAGAATGTGGTGATGCAAAAATAAAGCCGCTGAAGGTATCTACAGAAATGTGTATATATATTTGGCTATTACAAATTCAAGAAAATGAGTAACATCCATTTGCCAAAACTGATCGGGCAGTAATCCTCGGGGGTTAACTCCCAAGTGTTGAATGGGGAGGGAGGCAGCGCAACTAGGGCATGCTTTTACTATTTCTCGTGCCTGTTGCCTGGTAATTTTACAAAGTAATCAAAGGCTCTGGAAATTTAAATGGTGTATATTGTGTAACTCCGTGGCCTTTTGAATGGAGCCAACAAAAATTGGAAAGATGGAACGAGTTGCTGCATCAGCTTGGGCATTACCTTGAATTAGAGGGCTGGAAAGATCAGAGTGTGCCCTTATGTGTCCTAAGAAAAATGGGTGTTGTCTGACCTGAATTAGCTGCTGAAGCTGGTGAAACAGAAAGGCCGCATTGTTAGAAGCCTTAATGGGGGGTGAAATCACCAGCAGGTGCACAGAATGAGCAATGTAGCCACTGTCTTTATAAATATTAACAGGATTATAAAAAATGTTATAAAAACTTGTGTTATGTCAAACAATTCCACAAACTGTGGTGACTGATAGACAGTATCAAAGGTGGTAGGCTGGTTATTGACAACAAAGACCGCTCGGCCATTACAGGAACCATCTGTAAAGACAGTAAGGGCTTGAGGAATGGGAGCATTTTGAGTAATTTCAGGAAAAGTAAATGGATGTAACTGGACAAAATGTAAAGGGGGGTCATTGGGGAGGTGGTGATCAATTGTTCCCAAAAGCCTGATAGGGAAATACCTCATTCATCCCTTGTCTCTAGTAAAAATTGGGTTTGGTCCTTAGTATATGGAATAAAAATATTATCAGGGTCTTTGCCAAAATGTTGTAGAGAAATCAAATGACCTTTAAAAATAATAGAAGCTACCTGAGCAAGATAAACAGTAATAACCTTCGAGGATGTGGTGGGTAAATGGACCCAAAACAAGGGGCAGTCTTTATTATTAAAATGTGGATCTCGCTGCCAAAATATTCCTGTGGGTGTATGAGGAGTGTGTAAAATAACCAGAACCAGAGGAAGGTTATAAGAAATTTGCGTAACAAATTGTTGGGCAATGGCTTCTGTGACTTGGTTTAATGCCTGTTATGCCTTGGGAGTAAGATTTTGAGGGGAGGAGGGGTGGGAATTACCTCTCAAAATATCATTAAGGGTCAAAAGTACACAAGTGCATAATTTTAAATATGTTATTAGCCATTGAATATGCCTCAGTAATTTCTGAAAATCTTTAAGGGTGTGAAGATGGTCCACACGTAGTTGTATTTTAGAAATTTGGATCTGATTTCTGTAGAATTTTAAGGCACAAACTTTTATAAGAGTCCTGTGTTTGAACCTTATTAGGAGCTATCTGTAGTCCCAAGGTAGTGAGGATTTTGTAAAAGTCCAAGTAACAATTATTAAGATCATGGGTATTAGGTGCAGCAATTAACAAATCATCCATATAATGTAAAATATAAATTTGTGGCCCTCGCTCTCTCACAGGGTCTACTTCTTGAGCAACGTATTTTTGGCAAAGAGTAGGGATGTTGGCCATACCTTGGGGAAGAACCTTCCATTGAAGTCTCTGCATAGGGCCCTGAATATTAATGCAAGAAAGACTAAAGCCAAAATAGGGTCTATCCACAGGATACAAAGGAATGGTAAAAAAGCAATCTTTTAAGTCCATAACCATTTTACAATAGTTTTTGGAAATAGCCACTGGTGTGGGAATGTCTGGCTGTAGTGCTCCCATCGGGAGTATAACTTTATTAATGGCACACAAATCTTGTAAAAGGCGCCACTTGCCTGATTTTTTCTTGATAACAAAAATAGGAGTGTACGATGGTGAGGTTGAGGGCTCTACATGGCGGGCTGCCAGCTGTTCCTTCACTAACATGGAGGCAGCCTCCAAATTTTCTTGGGTAAGGGGCCACTGATCCACCCACACAAGAGTCTGAGTCTCCCAAATAATTTTATCTCCATGGGAACAGGAGCGTCAGGAACCGACACTAAAAATCCAAATATCCAAGTCCATATGTATTTTTTTTTATTGGTTGTATAGGCTCCACCAGTCCTTGTCTCAGCCTCCCAAGGCCTGTACCAGGGACAAAATTCATACGGAGCATTTGATGAGTCACCATGGAATTGGGACTGGCAAGAATAACTTCTATTTGACTCAAAATATCTCCAGCCCATAGGTAAACAGGGAGGTCAGGAACAACGAAAGAAGTGACAGTTCCCTTATTACCCTCTTTATCATTCCAGCTAAGAGCAGTAGAGCTGACCAGAGGATTTTTTGACTTTCCTATCCCTTTAAGGTCAGTCAAGGATGGGGTGAGGGGCCAACCTGATCGCCAGTATTTTTGAGAAATAATTGTCGCATCAGCTCCAGTAAGTACAATTGCTTGGTATTCCTTTCCTTCAATAAGTAAGGTAAGGGTGTGTCTAATATGAGAAATGGGATGAACCCAATATACCTCAGAGGAGCCCAATATACCTCAGCAGTCCCCCACAGTAGGTTTGGGAGGTGGAAATGCCCCTTAATCTAATGGAAGAAGTATTAATTGTGCAAGACTTTTTCCTCCTGGGATGGCCACAACTCTATTAATAACTGTGGCCATTATTTTTATTTCTCCAGTGAAATCATTATCATTAATGCCAGGGAAGACCTGAACACCTTGTAAGGTAGTAGAGGCTCTTCCAAGAATAAGGGCACACGTATGAGATGGAGGGGCACCCATAATTCCAGTTGGTATTATCTGGGGCCCTTGCATTGAGTCTAATATTGTATCAGTGGTGGCACAGAGGTCCAATCCTGCACTGCCCGGAGTGGGTAGTTGGAGGGAGCCAATTGTGGAGAAGGATTTTGAGGTAGGTTGGGAGTTTGGGAGGGAACAAACCTCATTGCCCCAGGGAGTTTCCTGAGAAGTAGGAAGAAATAGGCTGTCTGAGGGCATTTGTCATTGATCTACACTCACTGGCCCAGTGATGACCTTTACCATATCAAGGACAAAGTGTAGCTGGGGTCGGTTTAGCTCCAGTTTGAGGAGACACTATTCTTACTCTTTGTTTGCCTGTCGGACACCTGCGTGCAAAATGGCCTGGTTGTTTACAAGTAAAGCAAGTACTTGAGCCAGTATTGTAAAAGGCCTTGGTAAATGCGGCACTAATTTGAGACCCATCGCATGGGCTGCACCCACACCTGCACAGATTCTAATAAAGTCAGAAAGTTTCCCTTTATCCTTATGATGTCGAAGAACATCCTGACATGCCGGGTTGACATTTTCAAAGGCAAGATGTTTTACAAAGGTGCTTTCGCTTTCGCTTGGTCCAAGCAAGCATTCCACAGCTAGGTAAAGCCGGGGAACAAAGTCGCTATAAGGCTCATAGGGCCCTTGTCGAGTTCTTGCCAGGGAAGTGATAGCCGAGGCCCTTTCAGGGAGGCATCTCCAAGCAACTAAGCCAGCCATCTAAATCTGCGCAAAAAGTCCAGCAGGGAAACGTGCCCGTTTAGTTTTAGTGTCAAAAGTTGCATTGCCCACTAGCTTAACATAAGTCCAGGATTTAGAGGAGGCCTTTGTTAATTTTTTTTGAGTAGTTTCTGACAGGGCTCTTTGAAATCTGCATTCCATAGCAGGAAGTCTCCGGCACTGAGGGCAGCTAGGTCTAAAAATTTCCAATCATTGGGAGTAAGAAATTGTGTGCTGCAGCTTTCTAATAAAGCCAACGTATAGGGCACAGTGGGGCCATAGTGAGCACAAGCCTTTTTAAGTTTTTCAAGAAAATGGAGGCTAAATTTTTTGTAGACACTCTGGGTTCCTTCCTGCCTAGGGGTGAACTCCTCATCCTCTAAGTCCTGATCTCCTTGATCCATTTCCCCCGCTTCCTCCTCTTTTTCCTCTTCTAAGTCTTTGACCTCAGCCTGGGCAGGCTTATCTATCTGACTGGTGGTGACTGGAAGGCGAGCACAGGCCGATGGAGCGGCTTCGCCTTTGTATTAGACCACTGTGGGCCAGCTTGTGTTGACTCCATTCCTAAGGCTAATGAAGAGAGCTCAGAGTCAAGGGATCTTTTTTCTTTTAAAAATTGGATCTGTTCCTGTCCATGTTGGAGAGACTCTCTCAAGGGAGCCAGGTTAGGCAAGGGAAGTGGGGAAAAAATATCTGGGGGGACATTTGGCCCCTGAAGGGCCAGAGCACAAAAGGCAGGAGGGATATAGGAGGGAGGGGAATGTGTAAGTCCTATAGTCTGTGGCAGGGTCCTGAGAGGTGGAGAGTCTTCTGAATGGTAGCGAGCTGCTTCCTTCTCCAAGGTAGCCTCCTCCCCAGGGGTCAATGTTTCTCCGGGATTTAAAACTGCATAAAGGCGGTTGGAAACCATTGGAGCCTTATTCATTAGGGTGGGATTTTGAGGAAGATCAGGAAGGTCCCAGGGTCCTGGGGAGACTAAGAAGGGTCTATGTCTATACTAACTGATGGGCATGCCGAGAAGGGACGAGAGGTCTTTTGCATAGTCTCTTCCCCAATCCTGACAAGTATTAAGGTACCATTGTCAAAGGGTGAACTTTTAAGAATTTCACTAATTTATTTCCAGAAAGAAAAGGTAGGAACAGGCACTTTTTCTGGGCCAAAGGATTCATAATAATCTTTTAAAATGTCTCCTACTCCAAGCCATCTTTTACCATCAATGGTACCTTCAAGGGGAAACCATGGAAAAAATTCTTCGATGTATGAAAAGAAAAATATTAAGTCATTTTTCTTAACACGTGCCCCCCATGTATTTAAGGATTCCTTGTGGCCTGACAAAAACAAATCATGTGACGAAACTGCTTGTCCCATGGTGGGTCACTCACTGTGCGTCATCCCCACTCTCCTCCTGGATCTGTCTCTCAGTGGTGTCTGCTGAGGCAATCGCGAGCTCCACTTGTCCAAATCTTCCAGGAGGACAGGGTTCCCCCTCAGTCAAAGGCTCGAGCCGCAGTCGTTGGGCGCCAGTTGTCCTGGCCTGCAGGACACATCAAAGTGGGTAGCAAACCTAGGTGGGGAGGAATGAAGGGACAAGAGACACGAGAGATGACAGCAAGACAAAAGTTCTGATCAAGCTGCAAACTTTTATTGTTCACACAGAGGAATTTATATGCTGGAGATTTGAAAGCTCTCTTATCAGCAGTTCCTGGATGTCTTCACAAGGTGAGATAACCTCAGGATATTTCAGGAAGACAGATGGCCACAGGATGTCTCAGGAACACAGATGACTACAGGATGTCTCCCAGACAGGATGTCTCCCTGGGGGCTGTTTCTTGTAAGTGTCAGACTATTCTTTGAAGGAGAATTCCTTCTACCCCTTACAGTCAGGGATTCAGTATTTCAAATGGAAAATTGGAGAAAGAATCCAATGTGTATGCAAATATGTGCTACCCAAAAATCTTCCCACTCTCATCCAGAACAATGCCTTGACATTACCTTCACCCCAAGTAAGACACAATTAGAGGAGAAGAGTTAGAAAATCTGTGAATACCCATCACGAATGGAAAATGCTCAGGAGTTCACAACCTTGGAGGTGGTAGAGGAGTTTCCAAATGTAAGGGAGAGGGTAAAACTCCACAAACATGGAGCTCTGCTAGACTAAAGACTTTTTGAGAAACTGCCTCTGAGGTTGGGCACTTGAAATATATGTTGTTGTCAGGAGCTTTAGCTCCCTTTGTAGTGAGACCATCAAGCTGGGTCTGCATGTATGTGACCTGGAGGACATGGTTTCTTATTTTCCAAAGGACATGAGGCAGCAGTGCTGAATTCTCTCTTTGTAGGTAAACTGTTGTCACTGAGTGCTAAGTGTCTTCCAGTTTGGAAGCCATTTGCTCATCCTCCAATTTTGTTGTGTTTCTTGCAGCTGCACTGGGAGTTTGGTATTTGCTTCATGAAATACGAAGAGTTCAACTGGGACACAGTACTGGAGGGAGTTCTGTCACATGTGATGGGTAAGGGTCTGCGGGAGAATGCACCAACCAGGCTTCTATCCCACATAGCTTGCCCCCTTCACAATAGCAATCTGATTCTAAACATTGCACTGAAACCTCTCCATATAACAACATACCTTTACATACAAGGGTCTGGGGGCTGCACCATGTCAGTCACAAACCATTTGAAAGCCAATGGCAGATCCACATCACCCAACCACAAATGTTTTAACACACACCTTCACACCACTTCTCTAGGCCGACTACTCAGCAGGGTCCAAATTACTGCCATCTCTGTTCTACACCATTTTCCTGAAACCCAATCAAACAGGCACTGTCTGGTATACTCGTGATCATCAATAGAACATCCAAAGATTCTACAGTGCAAAGTGGTCATGGGAATTTCAAAAATTTCATGGTAATTATCAGACATTTTTCAAGGATGAAGTTGGAGGCACTGTGGGTTTCAATTCATTCAGGAACCATTAAATGGAGAGGAAGCTCATTTCATTGAAAATTCTGGAGAATTCTAACAGGCAAGGCTTCCCAAAGACAGGCAAAAAGGTCACATAAAGCCAGGCGTTTGAGGTCTACAATGTGTGGTCCATGTGTGTTTTGACTTGCAACTATGGCTGCCAATTCTTTAAGAATAAAATTATGTGATATTCTTCCTGAGATTCCCAGTGCTCTGTGGAAAGCCACCCTGGGCCTAGATCTCAGTTTCCAAGGGCAACTCTCATGTGTGGCATCCTAAAATCCCAACACAATACATGGCAATACTTATTTGAGGTCCATTCCAAAACTCAGTCTCTAAGGGGAATCACACCAGTGTTCAAGACCAGGTGGACCCATCATCTTTTCCAACAGCCACAAAAATGACCACAATTAAAACCAAAACACTTCCACATGGCCCTCATCTTCTTTCATATCGACACTCATCATAATCTCAGGCTGCAGTTTTCACAGCCAAGGACAGTATCCAAAATAAGGTCCCTTGCCCACATTTGCCTAAAGTCAATGTGGCTGGGAAACCCTTCTAGTGAACCAGGAGTGATCAAAGAGGCCTGCCCTTAATACAGCTCTGATTCTCCATTTGAGGCCTAATGAATGTGGGGTTTAGATTCTTTATGTTAATTGGAGTCATGAGAAACCTATGAACGTATGATCTAGTCTCTGCAGGGCTTTGAAGAACTCATTTGACCCAAAGGATCCCTATTCTCATAGATGGACGTCAGGAACCTTACAGAGGAAGGTGAGAGACTTCATCCACAATGACTGCTCTTTTGGCTCTTTTGGGTTTGGATGCAAACGTGGGATGCTTCTTTAGATCCATCAGGTGCTAAGAATCTAAGCCATAGCCTCACACAGGGCCAAGAGGCTGATTCAGACACATCCCTTTCCAAAGCAATTAAGCAAGGAGCCACAGATGATGCCCATTCATTTCCATTTGAAAACTCTTTTCTTCAGGCTTCCCAAAGGGGTGGCCTGAGGCAAAAAACTTCCTGACATTCAGAGCAACAGAACAATAGGTAATTAAAAGTACCAAAGCAGGGTTTCTTCACTGAGACTTGTCAGAAGCCAGTGGTGAGCCACTATCTGTTTTCTCATACAAGCCCCCTCTTCAGAGCTTTCCTGGCATATGGCCATTCTCACATCTGTAGGTACCAAGATAGGCTGACTCTGTCCTTGGTAATTCAAAACTAGTGACACCACTGGGAGTGGGACTGGGACTGGCTCTGTGTGCCTGGCTTCCTGGATGCCAATTTCCATCACCGAGGAAGTGATGTGAGGTCACTTCCTTCAGGATCTGAATGAGGTCACTGCCTTGGCAACCACTTTGTCCTAACAGTTGCTTCCAAGGGTCCCATGGGATGGAGGCTTCCCCTACTTAATGTGACAATTTCACAAGTTAAAATGGTATATCAACCATTGGCACCCGGGAACAGCTCTCCATACAGGCCTGATTTGTCCATCTTCTCTACATTAAGAAGAGAGAAGCTGATTAAGACACAACCCTACATCCTGACCAGGTTGTTTGCCATTGAAGATGACTTGTGGTCTCTCAGGTCCTTCATAGCTGCCTACATATTCTCCAGGGATACTTTCAGCATGGACCTTTGAAGTTCTCAGCAGGTAGAGGATCCCTACATTTCAGTATTATAAGACCACCTCTGTCCCTGCTCTTCTGTAAAGTAAGATTGAGGGAACACTGTATGTTTAGGGTTAATAACAGGTTCAATTTGGATTAGGAATCATTTTCTGGATGAATAATGGTATTGGCAACCTGTGAAATTTATAAGAATATAGAGGTGAACTGTGTGTATGAAAATAGAAATCCAAGTAAGATTGGAAGCCCAGAAGTGCATTGGGCCCTTGATTGTGATACTGAGCATTGAATTACATTCTGCACAGATGTCTCAGATAAATTGATATACAATGGCATAGGACATTATACCTTGGATGATTGAATGTAGAAGCGAACATCCGGTCAAAAAGGGAGAGTCAGTAGGAATAGGAAGATAGTAGGTAGGTATAGGAAGAAGGGTGAGTGTATGATTTGGAACAAAATTTCTTTAGCAACAGGGTTTCGGATAGAAAATGAATTTAAATGTCAGCACATGTGAAGAGTCTGTCACAATGATGAAGTGGGAAAAATATGTAGGTAAGCAGATATCAATAGAGACATTATGAAATCAGGGTTGAGTTTGAATATGCAATCTTAGGAAGAAACAAATATGTAGTCATCAATAGGATTGACATTTGAGAGCATAAGTAATCTTGGACATGGATGATTTTAGTAATCCATGTTAATTTTCCATTTTGGCTTTGGTACAATCATAAATGTGAACTTTGAATTTAGTGTCCAGAATATTTCTGTGAATAAATGTATATGTAGATCAGGTGACATGAGTATTTCTTCCACCATTTCTGGGAGCAATATTGACTGACTACTTCTGATTGATAGGTACAGATTCTTTATGTGAATTGGAATCATGAGAAACCCAAGCACCTCTTCAGGGATTGAAGAACTCATATGACCCAAAGGATCCCTATTCTCAATTGATGGAGGTCAGGAATCTAACAGAGGAAGGGAAGATACTTCATCCAAAATGACTGAACTTTTTGCCATTTTGGTTTTGGATGCACACATGGGATCTTTCTTTAGATCCATCAGGTGCTGAGAATCTAAGTCACAGCCTCACACAGGGCCAAGATGCTGATTCAGACACATCCCTTTCCAAAGAAATTTAGCAAAGAGCCATAGGTGATGCCCATTCATTTCCATTTGAAAACTGTTTTCTTCAGGCTTTACAAAGGGTTAGCCTGAGGTAAAGAACTTCCTGACATTCAGGGCAACAGAAAAATAGGTAAGCAAAAGGCCCAAAGCAGGGTTTCTGCACTGAGACTTTCCTGGTCACACTGTCCCTGCTCTTCTGTAAAGTTAGATTGAGGGAACAGTGTATGGTTAGGGTTAATAAAACGTTCGATTTGGGTTAGGAATCATTCTGCAGGATGAATATTCGTACTGGGAATCTGCAATAATTACAAGAATATATAGGTAAAATAAAAGTATGAAAACAGAAATCTAGGCAAGATTTGAAGCTCAGATGGGCATTGGGCCCTTGAGTGGGTTACTTAGCTTTGAATTATGTTCTGCACAGATGTCTCAGATAAATCGATATACAATGACATAGGACCTTGTACCTTGGATGATTGAAAGTTGAAGAGAACATCCAGTCACAAAGGGAAAGTCCGTAGGTTTAGGACGATAGTCTCTAGGTTTAGAAACAACAATGAGTATAGGATTTGGACCAAACGTTCTTTAGCAATTGGTTTTCAATAAGAGAGTGAATGTAAATATCAGCACATGTGAAGAGTCAGACACAATGATGAAATGGGGAAAATATGTAGGAAAGCAGATATCAATAGAGACATTAACAAATCAGGCAATGTATAAAGTGAGGGATAGGATTAGACATTTTCAACAGGGTTGAGTTTGAATATATAATCTTAGAAAGAAACAAATACATAGGATTTATCAATAGGATTTACATTTTAGAGCATTAAGCAACCGGGACATGGATATTTTTAGTAATCCATGCTCACTTTCCTTTTAGGCTTTGCTACAATCATAAGAGTGACTTTTGCTTTCTGTGTCCAGAATATTACTGTGTTAAAATTTATATGTAGATCAGGTGACATGAGCATTTCTTCCACCATTACTGGGAGCAATATTTTGAAGACGTATAAATATTGGGGGAACAAAGTGGAGTACCCTGTGTCAATGGATATAGAAATAATGTATGAATAGACGATACTGTGAATAAATAATATAACTGGTTCCAACTTTAAATAGTGGATTGATTTGATATCTGAAAATATACTGGAAATCTTAAACTGATATTCATACATTCACTACAACCAGGTATACATCTAACGGTAATATTAGGGTTATGGTTTATCATGAAGAGTGTGTGAGTTTTGCTTCAAATATGATTATGAAAATCAAAAATAATGTGTTTGGAAAGAAGTCTCATGACAAGACCAGTCAAGAACACTGGAGGAATATATGTGTTCTGAAGCAGGAGGTGATTGAAATTGAAACAAATGCCTATAAATTTGTGAACTTGTGGATGAAAGATATATCATATGATGTGCATAAACTGAAGAAATAGTAATGTACCACTGTTTAATAAAAATGAACCGCAAAATACACATCATGTCCCATAGGAAAATGCTTGCATTGATGTTGAACTTGGTTTTACTGTAGAAATATTAGGATTTGTGTGCACCATTCACTGAAGTTAGTCTTCAGTACTAGGAAACAAATCTGTATTTAAGGTGGATGAATATTTCTGAGAATAATCTTGTGAAAAGTTGATCATAAATCCACATACATAAATATGAATGATTTTAAGGAGTGTATAATAAGATTCATATATTTCATATTTTGAAAAATTTGGAGAGTATATATATATATATATATATAAATAAATATATACACACACACACACACACACACACACACACACACAGAGACAGACATTTAAACTAGCAATATATTTGCCAATTGAAATTCATCATGAAATATGTAACATCCACAGGTGCAAAAATATTGATTTCACTGAAAATGGATCTATATATAATGTTGTTCTAATAACAAGCTCACCCATAGGTTGAATTCTCAATTCCAACAGTGTTTTTAAGAGGAGTGATCTCTTCTCATAACTTGTACATGCCTAGTCAGCAACCTCACAAAAATGTACGTTTGATAACAGGTAGGATTCTATATGTGCATATAAAAATACATGTGCTGAATAGTCTACAGAGAAAGGAGACACCAATTTGTTGAGAGCCACAGCTTAAGGGGCCCCATCAAACTTCCAGTTACCAGCAACATTCCCCTGCGAGATGATTATTGGCTCACAGCGGCCCCAGCAACATCTAGCTGATTGGCTCCTCTGTGGTGATGCACAATGGAGATGCTCATTGAGCTTTTTCCCCGCTCTTTCCGACTGCCAGCTGATGATTGGCTCACAGCAGCCCCAGCAACATCAAGCTGATTGGCTCCTCTGCGATGATGCACATTGGGCAGTTTCCCTGCCCTTTCAGACCACAGAGCTGCTCATTGTGGGACTTTTTTGGCTCCACCCACCTGACCCAGCCATATGGCCTCAAGAGCAGGAGGATTGTGGGAGGTGGAGAGGCTTGTGGGTGTGCCAGAAACTTTGCAAGGAAGCCAGTGGTGGCAGTTGGGCTCTGAGGGTTTTTCCTAAGGAGCTGTTTTGCTTGGCGTGTGTGGTTCTAAAAATAAACTTTGTTTCTTTTGAAAAGTCGCTCTTGAATCGTGCCCAGCCAGACTGCAGCATTTGGTAGCTCGCACGGGGAGCCACTGAGGGTAAGTGATAAGGTAAACTGCTAGCCCCTGAGGGAAGGGCGAGAGGATCGGTAGCCATTTTAAGATTCCTCTTTTGTTTTGCTTCACTTTTGTTGCCTGTCCATGGAGATGAGTGAGATGGATGAAAAACCGCTCACATCTGAGAAAAAAATTATTTACTTCTGAGGAACAGATAGGGAGAAAGGACGGATGCACATGTCAGTAGGATATAAAGGCTATAATGACTTTTTGTTGTTCCCTTTTTATTTTATTCTGTCTCGGTTTTGTTTGGCATCGTCTTGTTGGGTTGTATTATAGTAGAAATACAGGATCAGAAATTAGTAAAAAAACAAACTGAAAGAGTGTTAAGTAAATTGTTAGAGGAAGGAGGCACCTCAGTAAAGTCAAGGACAGTCAGGGCATACGTTGATACAATACAAAAATGTAGCCCATGGATTTTTAAGGAGTTATTAAATATACCATAATGGAACCATCATGGTGAAGATTTAAAAGGGGGGAAAAGAACAGCCCAGGGACTCTGACAGTTGGCACATTGCCATTGAGGACGTTTATATCTGGTTTGCTTAGTCCAAAGACTTCAGATCAGACAAAGATAGAGGAACAAAGCTTAGGTCAGAAAAAGCCATCAGGGGCAAAGTTACAAAAGGAGACTGCTACTAACAACTTTCAATAACTAGAGGGCGTAAGTGTCCAACCAACAGCGCCTCCTCTACAGGAGACTGTTACTAACACCTTTCTATCACCAGAGTATGTAAATGTCCAAATAACAAGGCCACCTCCATATGCTAGGAGGCCCCCAAACCCCGCAGTTGATAGTTCGGTTCCTGAGACAGGATCTCAAGTATTAACATGCCCTGTATTTGAGGTAGGAGGGCAGCGAATTCACCATGCTTTAAATTTCAAAATAGTGAAGCAGCTAAAAGGGGCTGTAACAACCTATGGTCCTCAAGTACCCTTCATTGTAAGCTTGGTCGAATCCATTAACAACTTGAATATGATGCCAGTAGATTGGGCTAATATGTGTAAAGCTGTGCTAAATGGAGGTCAATACCTTTTATGGAAGGTTGCCAATGAGGAATTTTGCAAGGAGACGGCTAGGTGAAATGCAGAAGCTGGTTATCCTCAGAGAAATCTAGATATGTTGTTAGGAAAGGGACCTTATGAGGACCAGCAGCAACAAATTGCATATGATCCTGGCGTATACGCACAAATTGCTGCAGAGGCGGTTAGGGCATGGAAGACTTTACAAGGACATGGAGGTTTACAAGGTCAATTATCTAAGGTAATACAAGGAGCTAATGAATCTTACACTGAATTTGTAGATAGGCTTATTCAAACAGCTACCAGAGTTTTGGGGAATACAGAACAAGCAATGCCATTAATAAAAAACTGGCTTATGACCAAGCGAATCGTAGGTGCAGAGATATCACTAGACCATGGAAACATGAAGATTTAAACACATATATTAAATTATGTAAAGACATTAATGAATAAGAGGAAGTCATGGCAGCTGCAGTAAAACAGGCTTTAGATGCCAGAGACATCAATGAACAAGGGCAATTTGTGGCAGCTGCATTAAACAGGCTTTAGATGCAAGGCCAGGAACATGCTACAATTGTGAACAAACAGGACATTTTAAAAGGAATTGCTCCATAGGAAGAGGGTTTAACAAAAATAGGTACCAAAGGAGTAGAATACTGGGTATTTGCCCACGATGCCGTAGAGGGAGACATTGGGCTAATGAATGCCGTTCTCAAACCACCATAGAGGGTACTTCATTATCAAAAACGAACAAGGACTAGCTGTTTATCCACGATATCATGGAGAAAGGCACCGGGCTCCATTGCCAAAAAATGGACAGGGGAGCCCAATGCTCTGGGGCCCAAAACCACAAATATACGGAGCACTGGAGGAACCCAGCAACCCCATCAGTGTAGTGCCCAGGACACATTGTGCATCAGACGCCTCATCAGACAAATCAGAGGGAGCGCAGGGTTAGACATCTGCACCTCCGTCAGATCAGTACTAACTGTAGAGATGGGGGTTCAAATCATTCACACATGGTGAAAGGACCTCTTCTCAAAGGAACAGTAGGCTTATTATTGGGACGCAGCTCTTCTAATCTAAAAGGACTTATGATAAGTCCTTGGGTAATTGATCCCAATTATGAAGGTGAAATAAAATTTATAGCCAGTTCTCCAAAGGACATATCAGTAATTTCACCAGGAGATAGAATAGCACAGTTACTAATAATACTCAGTCTGCATGATAAATTTTCCAGTCGTGCTGTAGAAAGAGGTTCCAAGGGATTAGGCTCCACAGGTGTAGATTTGGTTATGCTTTCTTTAAATTTAGATTCTCGCCCCAGGCTAAAACTAAATATTCAAAGACACGAATTCAATGGGCTACTTGATACAGGTGCAGATGTTAGCATTGTCTCTCATCAAGAATGGCCAAAACATTGGCCATTACAACAATACACTCAAACATTTTGAGACCTAGGAGTGGCAACTAATCCCCATAGAAGTGCAATGGTATTGGATTGGAAGGATCCTGAAGAATGTGAAGGAACTATACAGCCATATGTATTGGATAATCTTCCCGTAAATTTATTGGGATGAGATGTCCTAGATCAATTAGGTTTGACATTAACAAATAACATCAATCAAAATGTACACACTATTATGGCTAGAGAAGGTTTTAGGAAAGGAAAAAGATTAGAAAAACAAGAACAAGGTATAGCAGCGCCAATACAAATAGACCAAGCAACAGACAGACATGGGTTGGATTTTCAGAAAGGGCCACTGAGACAATAAAAATTACTTGGAAATCAGAAAGACCAGTATGGCTTCTTCAGTGGACCCTGACTAAAGAAAAGATACAAGCAGCCCAGTTCCTGGTCAAACAACAATTAGCGGAAGAACATATACAACCTTCTGTATCTCCCCATTATACTTTCATTTCTGTCATCAAAAAGAAATCTGGTAAATGGAGATTATTGCAAGATTTAAGAGCCATTAATAATGAGATGGTTATTTTGGGACCTGCTCAATCAAGGATTCCTCAATTGTCTGCTTTGCCAAAAACTTGGTATGTTTTAGTTATACATATTAAAGATTGTTTTTTTTTTTTTTTCATTTCCAATTCTTCTTGAGGATAGTCCAAGTTTTGCATTTACTATCCCTGCACTGAATCATGAAGGTCCTGATCAGAGGTATGAGTGGAAAGTACTCCCTCAAGGGATGGCTAACAGCCCAACTATTTGTCATATTTATGTTAACAAAGTAATCCAGCCACTTAGAAATCAAAATCCTGAACTACAAATATTTCACAATATGGATGATGTGTTATTAGCACACAAGTTAAAAACCCATTGCTAGAATGTTATGCCACACTTACAAACTTATTAAAAAATTATAATCTAGGGATATCAATTGATAAAATACAATTAAATTTTCCAATTAATTATTTAGGAGTTCCATTATCCTCAACCATGGTCAGTCCACCAAAAATTCAAATACGAGTAGATCAACTCAAATCAATTAATGACTTTCAGAAGTTATTAGGAGACATTAATTGGATAAGGCCTTATCTAGGTATACCAACAGGACAGTTGGGACCTATATTTGATATCCTAAAAGGTTCATCTGATCCAAATTCACCCAGAATGTTTACGCCTGAAGCAATAAAGGCATTAAAAATCATTGAAACATATATGGGAAATATGCATTTGGATAGATTTGATAAAATAATGCCTTTATTATTTATTGTACTACCAACAAAAAATATTCCTACAGGAGTATTTTGGCAAGAAGGTCCATTATTATGGATACATTTATCTTATTCTTCTAACACTATTATTACTAGGTATCCTGAGGCTGAGGGACAATTAATACTCATAGGAATAAAAGCAGCAAAGGGAGTGTTTGGAATTTCTCCCAATAAAATTATTACTCCATACACTATGAATCAAATTGATGAATTAGCTAATGAGTTAAATACTTGGGCAATAATAATGTGTAAATCTAATGTTTTATTTGATAACCACTTACCATCTAATCTTTTATTGTCTTTTGGGTCATTGCATCCTGTAATTTTTCCAAAAATTACAAGAAAACTCCTATCATGAATGCTCCAAATATATTCACTGATGGGTCAAATAATGGTACAGCAGCAATAGTTACACCTGATCAAATTTTTACATTTTTAGCACCCCAAAAATCAGCTCAAAAGGTAGAGCTTAATGCAGTATTATAAGCTTTTGTGATGTTTAAAGATTCTGTGTTTAATTTATTTTCCAGTAGTCAGTATATAGTTAATGCTATAGTATCTCTTGAAGATGCTGGTAGGATTTCCCCTTCCTCTACTGTTTTCTCTTTCCTTTCCAGTATACAAAGTCTAATCTGGGACAGAAAATATCCATTCTTAATAGGACATATCTGGGCACATACAGGATTGCCTGGAGCCCTTAGTTTGGGCAATGATTTAGCAGGTAAAACTACACATGACATACATACATATTTTCTGTACACTAGAAGAAGTTATAAATTTTCATAAAAAGTTCATTATCAATGCTAATACTTTACAAAAGCATTTTAAAATAACTAAAGAACAAGCTAGACAAATAATAAAACAATGTCAAAATTGTGTGACCATTTTACCACATTTTAATCTTAGAGTCAATCGTAGAGGATTGATACCTTACCATATATGGCAGATGGATGTCACACACTTGCCAGAATTTGGAAAATTAAAATATTTGCATGTTACAGTTGATACATCTTCTGGATTTTTGATGGGCTCCCTTCATGGGGGAAAAAAACTAAAGATGTTATAGCTCATTGCTTACAAAATTTTGCCACTGTGGTCATTCCAAAGCAGTTAAAAACTGATAATGCCCCCGGTTATACTTCTACCTCTTTTAAACCATTTTGCTCATCATTTGGCATTACTCATATATCAGGAAACCCATACAATCCACAGGGACAAGCCATAGTTGAAAGAGCTCATCACACTATTAAAATGTACTCATTAAAGTAAGAAGACAGAATTGGGAAGGGATATAAATTCCCCAAAGATAAACTTAAAATAACCCTTTTTACTCTAAACTTTTTAAATTTGGATTTTCAGGACTTAGTGCTGCAGAAAGGCATAAGTGTCCAAAAAATGTGTATAAGCCCGAGGTACTTTGGAAGGATATTCTAACAGGACAATGGAAAGGTCCTGACCCATTAATTTTCTGGAGTTGGAGGTCTGTTTGTGGGTTTCCACAGGAAGAACAGCAGCCGATTTGGATTCCAGAGAGATTAACTAAGATCCCGACCCAGTGATTGCCTGGAGTCGGGGGTCTGTTTATGTGTTTCCACAGGGAGAACAGCAGCCGATTTGGATTCCAGAGAGATTAACTGAAGCGATTTCGATAGACCAAAATAAGATGATTTGGCTCAAATCCATAACAGCTGATATCCAAAACTCCAGTTTGGCTATCCTTACATCTGCGACAGAACAGGGATGCTTTTTTCAATATCTATTTTATTATTGCCCTTTCTCAAATCATGAAGTTCTCTTTTTTTTTTTTGAGCTCATACAGACCTAGGTTAATGTTTTGCTTATCAGTTCTATTTTTTGACTGTAGAGTTTTTAAACATTGCAATGATGATTTCACATGTAAAATGTTATAAGGCCTTTACTATTATATTATGTGTTGTATGTATTTATTATGTGTGCACACTTGTGTTTTGTGTTATATATTTGAATGTGCGTATGTCCATATATCACATATGATGAGTGCTAATGAAATAATATATCCATTTTTTTTATTCACGTGAATTAAATTGTTTAATTTAAATTGGGTAAACAACTGTTCAGGATTGTTTTAATATGTGAAAAAATAGGAGGTTAACAGACGTGTTTGTTTACTTTCACTTTTCCTTTTCATTATATTTAATTATTCTCTTCAAGATAACGTAAATTGTTAAGAAAATTGTTTTCTTTTAGTGCCTTCAGGAATGTTACAGAATTTTTTCTTTAGCCATTATTGCCAGAATTCCTATCTTCATCCCAGTGCCGGTGAAGACAAAGATAAAATCAATCTACATATTCTGCAATAGCCATCACTGAACTGCTTGTAGAACTTGCCTGGATTATGTATCACTTGTATGCATTGTGAACTCACTTGTATGCATTGTGAACTATCTGCTGGTGCAGCGAATTGTGGCAGTGTTGGGGTACTTATGCTGATGCTGTCATCAGTGATAGAATTTTTCCAATAGGAGCCATCAATTGACTTGGTGTATCTTCCCTATTCTCACTTGATAGAGGTCAGGAAACTTACAGAGGGAGGCGAAAGACTTCATCAGCAATGACTGCTCTTTTGGCAATTTTGGTTTTGGATGCACGCATGGGATTTTTCTTTAGATCTATCAGGTTCTGAGAATCAAAGCCACAACCTCACACAGGGCCAAGAGGCTGATTCAGACACATCCCTTTCCAAAGTAATTAAGCAAAGAGCCACAGGTGATGCCCATTCATTTTAATTAGAAAACTGTTTTCTTCAGGCTCCACAAAGGGGTGGCCTGAGGCAAAGACATTCCTAACATTCAGGGCAAGGGAACCATAGGTAAGCAAATTGCCCAAAGCAGGGTTTCTCCACTGAGACTTTTCTGGTTACACTGATCTCTGAGGTTTCTGAGATGTTCCCATTCCCTTCAGCTATCCAGTACATGGCTATGTCACAGAGTTTGGAGGTGGTACATATCTTGGACACAAAACCATGAGCCTATTCTGGAGAGAGGCCAGAAATCAGGAGGTGAACAGGAACTTAGGAAGATAGTAGGTGTTGTCTATCCATAAGGCAAGCCGCAGTCCATTCATAAAAAGGGCAGAATAAATGCCTGGAAGCTTCCTACTAGTCAGGACACCTCCATTGATGTATTCGCTTTTCTAATAACTACAACCACGGACACAGTGGATACACAGACATAGAAAAACTCGCCTTCTCAAATGACTTACTAGAAACAGTCAACTCCAAACCAAACAAACAACCTTTGCTACCTATTCTCAGAACATGAGACAAAACCACGAACTCACACCCACACCCACTAAGGCACCTCATTCCCACAACAAGGTCTGTGACTATCCGGAGTGTCCTCTGACTGGTGGACCATACTATGTTCCCCCAAAATGGCCTGTCCTTTATCAGATCAGGTCCCTTTTGCCAACTCTGTTAAGTTGTCAGGAGCCAGCAATGAGCCACTACCTGCTTCCTCAGGAAAGGCCCCTCTTCAGAGTTCTCCTAGCATTTGGTCATCCTCACATCAGGAGGTACCAAGAAAGACTGACTCTGTCCTTGGAAAATTCAAACAAGTGTGCCCACTGGGAATGGGACTGGCACTGGCTCTGTGTGGCTGGCTTCCTGGATCCCAAGTTCAGAGAGTTCCATCACCAAGGAAGTGAGGTAGGTCACTTCCTTCAGGAACTGAATGAGGTCAATACCTTGGCAACCACTTTGTCCTAACAGTTGTTTACAAGGGTCCCATGAGATGGAGGCTGCCCCTACTTTCTCTGACTCAGTCATAAGTTAGAATGGTATATCAACCACAGGCACCATGGAACAGCTCTCCACACAGGCCTGGTTTTGTCCATCTTCTCTACATTAAGAACAGAGCGACTGATTCAGACACAATACTTCATCCTGACCGGTTTTTTTGCCATGGAAGATGATTTTGTGCTCTCAGGTCCTTCATAGCTGCCTAAGTCTTCTCCAGGGATCATTTCTGCATGGACCTTTGAGGATTTCAGCAGGTGGAAGATCCCCTACATACCTGTATTGTAAGACCAACTCTGTCCCTGCTCTACTGTAAAGATAGATTGATGGAACAGTGTATGCTTAGGGTTAATAACAAGTTTGATTTGGCTTAGGAATCATTCTGTGCAATGAATAATGGTTTTGGGAACCTGCAATATTTACAAGAATATATAGGTGAAATATAAGTATGAACACAGAAATCTAGGTAAGATTTGATGCCCAGAAGTGCATTGGGCCCTTGATTGAAATACTCAGCTTTGAATTATATTCTGCACAGATGTCTCAGATAAATTGATATACAATGGCATAGGACCTTGTACCTTGGATGATTGAATGTCAAAAAGAACATCCAGTCAGAAGGATAGTCAGTAGGATTAGGAAGATATTCATAGGTTTAGAAAGCAGAGTGAGTATAGGATTTGAACCAAACGTTCTATAACAGTAGGGTTTCGGGTAGAGAATGAATGTAAATATCAACACATGTGAAGAGCCAGTCACATTGATGAACTCTGGAAAGTATGTAGGAAACCATATATCAATAGAGACATTAGGAAATCAGGCAAAGTATAAAGTACGTGATAGGATCAGGCATTTTCAACAGTGTTGAGGTTGAATATATAATCTTAGGAAGAAACAAATATGTAGTCACCAATAAAATTGACATTTGATAGCATTAGGCAACCTGGACATAGATGTTTTTAGTAATCCATACTCACTTTCCATTTAGACTTCGGTACAAACATAAGTGTGACCTTTGCATTTTGTGAAAGAAGTCTCATGAAAAGACCAGTCATGAAACCCTGTGGAAAACATGTTTTCTGAATTAGGAAGTGATGAAAAGTAAAACAAAATGCCTATAAATTTCTGAACTAGTGAATTAAATATATATCCTATCATGTGCATTAACTGAAGAAAAAGAAATGTACCAGTATTGAATAAAAATGAATGACAAAATACACATCACGTCCCATAGGAATCTACTTGCATTGATATAAAACTGTGTCAGTTACTGCAGAAATATTAGGATTTGTATGCACCATTTACTGTTAGTTTTCAGTAATAGGAATCAAATATGTAGTTCAGGTGGATGAATATTTCTCAGAATAATCTTGTGAAAAGTTGATTATTAATCCACATACATGAATATGAATGAATTTACGGAGTGTATAATAAGACACATATATTTCATATTTTGAAAAATCTGTAGAGTGTGTGTGTATATATATATAAACATACACACACACACACACACACACACACACACACGCACGCACAGAAACAGACATTAAAAAGTAGCAATATATCCCAATTGAAATTCACCACGAAATATATGTCATCCACAGATCCAAATAAATTTGTTTTACTGAACATGGATTCATGTATAATTTTATTGTACTAGGAAGCTCATCAATAGTTTGAATTTTCAGTTTCAACAGCGTTTAGGAGGAGTGATCTCTTCTCACAATTTGTGTCTGCCAAGTCAGCCACCTCACAAGAATGTACGTGTGGTACCAGGTAGGATTCTATATGTGCATATAAAATTACATGTGCTGAATAGGATACAGAGAAAGGTAGACAGGAATTCACATATTTGTTAACTTTAAAAACACATGGAGAACCATTTCAACAAAAAATTGACTAGATTTATAACTCCTACCCTATATAATGCAAAAGGCAATTCCAATGATACACCATTCCTCCTCTGAACTGCTTGTATTTCTATTCTGTTTGGGTTAATTTTCTCCATCATATTAGAATTAGTAGCCAGAGTCTAGTTGGCATGGGTTTGTGTCAGGGATTCAGTATTTTGAATGAAAATTTGGAAAATGATTCCAATGTTTATGCAAATATATGCTACAAAAGTATCTTCCCACTCTCATCCATAACAATGCCTTGAGATTACCTTGGCCCCAAGTTAGACACAATTAGAGGAGAAGAGTTAGAAAATCTGTGAATACATATCTGGAATCAAATATGCTCACGAGTTCACAAACTTGGAGGTGGTAGAGGAGATTCCAAAAGTAAGGGACAGGGTAAACACTCCACAAACATGGAGCTCTGCTGGACTAAAGACTTCTTGAGGAACTGCCTCTGAGGTTGGGCACTTGAAATATATGTTGTAGTCAGGAGATTCAGCTTCCTTTGTAGTGAGACCATCAAATCTGGGTATGCTTCTTTGTGACCTGGAATACATGATTTCTTATTTTCCAATAAACATGAGGAAGCTGTATTTAATTTTCTGTTTGTAGGTAAACTGTGGCCACTGGGGGCTAATAGTCTACTCTTGTGGACTCTGAAGCCATTTGGTCATCCTCCAGTTTTCCTGGTGTTGCTTGCTGCTGCACTGGGAATTTCGTATTTGCTTCACGAATTACAAGAAATTCACCTGGGACAAAGTGCTGGAGGGAGTTCTGTCACCTGTGGTGAGTCAGGGTCTGCAGAAGAATGTACCAACCAGGCTTCTATTCCACATAGCTTGCCTCCTTGACCATAGCAACCGGATTCTGAACATTGGCCTGAAACCTCTCCATATAACAAGATACCTTTACATAGAAGCGTCTGCTGGATGCATCATGTCAGTCACAAGCCAATTGGAAGCCAATGGCAGATCCACATGGCCCCACCACAGATGTTTTTTTATCACACACCTGCCCATCACTGCACTAGGCCCACTACTCAGCAGGGTCCAACTTCCTGGAATCTCTGTTATACACCATTTTCATGAAACTCAGTCAATCAAGTCACTGTCCTGCATAATCATGTTCAGCAACAGGACAACCAAAGTTTCTCCAGTGCCATCTGGTCATGGGAATTTCAAAAATTTCATGGTATTTATCTAGCAATTTTTCAAGGATGAAGTTGGCAGCATGTGGGTTTCAATTTATTCAGGGACCATTAAATGTTGTGGAAGTTCATTTCAAATGAAGTTCTGGAGAACTCTCACAGGCAAGGTTTCCCAAAGATTGGCCAAAGGGTCACATAAATCCAGGCCCATTGAGGTCTACAATGTAACGTCCATGTGTGTTTTGACTCTCAACTAAGACTGCCAAGTCGTTAAGAATAAAATCATGTGATATCAAGCCTGAGATTCCCAGTGGTCTCTGGAAAGCCACCCTGGGCCTAGATCTCAGTTTCCAAGGGTGACTCTCATGCTTGGCCTTCTGAAATCCCAACTCAATTCATGGCAATACTTCTCTAAGTTCAGTTCCTGTACTCAGTCTCTAAGGGAATCACACCACAGTTCAAACTCAGGTGGACTCAGTCATCCCTTTCAACTGCCACAAAAATAACCACAATTAATACCAAAACACTCCCACATGGCCCTCACCTTCTTCCATATAGACACTCATCATAACCTCTGACTGTAGATTTCCATGAGGAATGCAGCCCAAGACAGTGTCCAAAATACGCTTTCTTGCCCCTCATTTACCTAAATTCTGAGTGACCTGGACACCCTTCCTGTGAACCAGGAGTGATCAAATAGGCCTGCCGTTAATACTGATCCACTTCTCAAATTTGAGACCTACTGACTGTGGGGTTTAGATTCTTTATGTGAATTGGAGTCATGAGAAAACCCAACCACCTATGTGCTAGCCTCTGCAGGGAATTGAAGAACTCATTTGACCTAAAGGATCCCTATTCTCACTTGATTGATGTCAGAAACCTTACAGAAGAAGGCGAAAGACTTCATCCACAATGACTGCTCTTTTGCTATTTTGGTTTTGGATGCACACATGGGATCTTTCTTTAGATCCATCAGTTGCTGAGAATCTAAGCTACAGCCTAACACAGGGCCAAGACGCTGATTCAGACACATCTCTTTGCAAAGCAATTAAGCAAAGAGCCACAGCTGATGCCCATTCTTTTTTATTTGAAAAAGGTTTTCTTCAGACTTCACAAAGCGTTTTCCTTAGGCAAAGACCTTCCTGACATTCAGGGAAACAGAACAATAGGTAAGCAAAAGGCCCAAAGCAGGGTTTCTCCAATGAGACTTTACAGGTCACACTGGTATGTGAGTTTTCTGAGATGCTCGCCATTCACTTCAGTTATTCAGTACATGGCCATGTCACAGAGCATGGAGGTGGTACATATCTTGGATACAAAACCATAAGCCTATTATGGAGAGTGACCAGATTTCTGGAAGAAAACAGGAACTTAGGAAGATCGTAGGTGTTGCCCATCATTATGGCAAGCCGCATTCTATTTATAAATTGGGCAGCATGAATGCTGGTAAGCTTTCTAAAAGACAGGACACATCCATTGATGCTTTCTCTTTTCTAATATCTACAATCACGGACACAGTGGGATACAGCGACACAGAAACACTCGCATTGTCAAATGACTTACTAGAAACAATTCCCCCCAAACCAAACAAACCTCATTTCCTACCTCTTCTCAGAACATGAGCCAAAACCACAAACCCACACCCACACCCACAAAGGCACCTCTTTCCTCCAAGTAGGTTGTGACTATTTGGAGTGTCCTCTGACTGTGGGCCATTCTAGGTTCCCCCAAAATGGCCTGTCCTGTCTCAGATTTTGTGTCCTTTGCCAAGTCTCTGAAGTTGTCAGGAGCCAGCAGTGAGCCACTACCTGTTTTCTCAGGAAAGGACCCTCTTCAGAGTTTTCCTGCCATTTGGCCATCCTAACATCAATAGGTACCAAGAAAGACTGACTCTGTCCTTGGGAAATTCAAAAAGTAAAACCACTGAGACTGGGACTGGGGCTGTCAATGTTTGACTGGCTTCCTGGATCGCAAGTTCACAGAGTTCCATCACCAAGGAAGTGAGGTGAGGTCACTTCCGTCAGGAACTGAATGAGTTCACTGCCTTGGCAACCAATCTGTCCTAAGAGTTGCTTCCAAGCTTCCCATGAGATGGAGGCTGCCCCTGCTTCCTGTGACCCTTTCACAAGTTAGAATGGTATATCACCCATAGGCACCCAGGAGCAGCTCTCCACACAGGTATCATTTGGTCCATCTTCTCTACATTAAGAATGGAGAGGCTGATTCAGACAGAACCCTTCACCCTGACCAGGTTGTTTTCCATGGAAGATGACTTTTGCACTCTCAGGTCCTTCAGAGTTGCCTACATCTTCTCCAGAGATTATATCTGCATGGACCTTTGAGGTTATCAGCAGGTGGAAGATTCCCTATATTCCTGTATTGTAACACCAACTCTGTCCCTGCTCTTCTGTAACGTTAGATTGAGGGAACCATGTATGGTTAGGGTTAATAACATGTTTGATTTGGGTTAGGAATCATTATGCTGAATAAATAATGGTATTGGGAACCTGCAATATGTATAAAAATATATAGGTGAAATATATGTATAAAAACAGAAATCTAAGTAACATTTGAAGCCCAGAAGGGCACTGGGCCCTTGATTGGGATACTTAGCTTTGAAAAAATTGATATACAATGGCATAGGAGCTTGTACTTTGGATCATAGAATGTAGAAGAGAACATCCAGTCAAAAAGGATAGTCGGTAGTGAAAGGTTAATAAAATAGGTACTTGTCACTTACTGTTTTTCTGTATGCTTAACAAAACACTGTTGAAATCTTGAGAACTGTTTGCTAATCTTGTTCCCAGAATGTGCTGTCCCCAACTGCCAAAGTGTAGAATGTACTCCCTCACCCGGTTGCATGCAAACCGACCACTCGCCCTGACCCATCAGTATACTTCCCTCCCTGCCCTCTCCAAGGAAAATATATATGTTCTGCTTAAACTGTTCTCAGGGCTCTCTGCTCTATTCAAGTGAGCTCCGAGCCCCAGCATGCTGGACCCAGAATAAACCCTTTGCTGTTGGATAAGACAGTCTGTTAGTGGTCTCTTCCTTCCATGCTCACACGACCTTTACATATGGAGATTCCACCGAGTTTTGGCAGCTGCGGACAAAAGACCCTAACGGGTTCCTCTTGGGTTAAGTAAGGCACCTCTTTCTTGTTTCAGTGTTAAGGTTAGTGCTGGGCAAAATGGCTGTCGATGAAGAGCGTGAGTTCTCTCCGATGGTGGCTGACAGACGTGTCACAGAGCCACAGGCCACGTCCCTGGGGAACTTCCCAAAGACTCGGGAAATCGAGGAACAATAGTCTCTTCGACTCAGTAATATTTTGTATCTGATTCGGAATTGCCAGCCCATTGGGTTTTGCTGGCTACTCAGTCCTGGTCTCAGTTTTGGATGTCCATTGAATGTCTTTATTGTCTTGTCTTGTCTGTGTCGTGTGTCTTGCATTCACTCTTTGTGTATCTTTCATTATGGGACACAGCACTTCAATGCCCCTGTCCCTGACCCTTGATCACTGGACCAAAGTCCGCTTAAGGGCTCAGAATCTTTCTTTTTTAGTTAAACGCTGGACCTTTCAGAATCTCTGTGCCTCAGAATGGCCCACCTTTGAATTTGGATGGCCCCTAGAAGGATCTTTCTACTTCCCACTAATTTAAGAAGTCAGAGATATTGTCTTTCACCCGGGCACACATAGCCATCCGGATCAACAGCCATATATCTTAACTTTGCTGGACCTCTGCAAATCTCCTCCTCAATGGGTGAAGCCTTTCTTTGTCACTTCCCCTGCTCCTACTTCTTCCCCCATGATCTCTCAAACCCTCTGCTCCTCCTCCTCCTCCACCCTTTGTAATCCCTGAGTCAAAAGATTTGACTCTTCTGGACTCTCTTCCCCCTTATTATACCCTGCCTTCGTCCCCCAACCACCAACACCCTCTAAGTGATTCCCCTGCAGCTGACTCAGCCTCTCTACCACTGGAGGAATATAAGCTGGCCCAGCGCCCTCCAGATAACTCCCCCGCAGCACACACAGCCCCTCCTCCGCAGGAGGAAGCTAGCCCAGCTAAGGAAACTTGATGGTGGTGAATGATTGAAAACCCTGGAACTCCTGTGATGCTCCCACTATGTCTCTACAGCCCATTGATTGACGAAGGCCATGGGGGGAAAATGCAAGCCTACAAATATTGGCCTTTCTCCTCTTCCGACCTATATAACTGGAAATATAACAATCCCCCTTTTTCCGAGGACCCCACAGGGCTCACAGGTCTGGTTGAGTCATTGATATTTTCACATTTGCCTACTTGGGATGACTGTCAACAATTCCTAGGGACTCTCTTCACGACAGAGGAACAAAAGAGAATCTTCCTGGAAGCTATAAAAAAATGTCCTCCGACCAGATTGGAGAGTGATACATCTTCCCAACTTAATCAAAGCTGGTTTTCCTTTGAAACAACCCAACTGGGACACCAACACCATTGAAGTTAGAAAGCATCTGTCCACTTATCACCAGGTTCTAATAGTGGGCATCCAAGTGGCCACTAGGCGACCAACTAATTTGGCCAAGGTAATAGAGATTATTCAAAGGCCTGATGAATCTCCCTCTATGTTTCTAGAGAGAATTATGGAGGCAAGTAGGAGATATACTCCTTTCGATCCTCAGGCAGAGGATCAAAAGGCATCTGTCATGATGGCCTTTATTGGGCAAGCTGCCCTGGATATTAAAAGAAAGTTACAATGCTTAGATGGATTACAAGATATGACTTTGAGAGATTTAGTCAGAGAAGCCAAGAAAATATACCTTAAGAGAGAAACTGAGGAAGAGAATGAAGCAAAGTGAGGATAAAAGAAACAAAAGACAGAATAAGGCGTCGACTAAGGTCCTGGTCACAACAACAAAAGGGCCAGAAATTAAGAAACAGGGAGACAGGAAGGGATACCTGGGCCCACGCCAGAGGCCACTCCTTGCCTCAGATCACTGTGCCTACTGTAAAAAAAAAGGACACTGGGCCAAAGAATTCCCTAGAAAGAGACAGCCACTCCTGCCAGCCATTCTGACTCTTGAGGATGACTCCAAAAGTCGGGGCTAACATCCCCTCCCGGAGCTCAGGGTAACTTTTGAAGTGTAGGGGACCCCAGTAAACTTTGAAGTGGATACAGGGGCAATATACTCAGCCCTCAAGGCCCCATTGGGCCATCTATCAAATAAAAGGTCTCTAGTTCAAGGGGCAAATGGCAGTAAGTATCGGGCTTGGACAACTAAGAGGACCATAGACCTGGGAAAAGGAAAATCCATCAATCCTTACTAGTAATCACAGAATGCCTGGCCCCATTGATGGGCAGAGATCTGCTCACCAAGTACCGGGCCAAAATAACTTTTAACCCTGAAGGCCCCCAAGTGGAATTTCTAAATCCTTCACTAAAAACTCCTATAGTCACAGCTCTAAATATGTCAGTAGAAAATGCACATCAACTCACTCACCTTGGTTCAAAGAAACTGCAGGTATTTCTGAAGTTTCAAGAACAGAGTTTTCCACTAACTGACTCACAGCAAAAAGAAATAACTAAATGGGTAAAAAAAGCCTGTCGAGTCCATCAATTGGTAAATGCTTATCCTTCCAAGCTTCCTGCAGGAAAGCACCTACGAGGAACCAGACCAGGACAATTCTGGGCAGTTGACTTTACTGAAATTAAGCCAGCAAGGTATGGACATAAATATCTTCTAGTCTTTGTAGATACATTTTTAGGATGGATTGAAGCCTTCCCCACTAAAAGAAAAAAAAAAGAAACAGTGCAAATGGTGGTCAAGCAGATCCTGAAAGACATTTTTCAAAGATACGGCCTGCCAAAGGTAATACGGTCTGATAATGCACCGGCGTTCGTGGCCCAAGTAAGTCAGGGGTTAGCCAGGAACCTGGGGATTCATTGGAAGTTTTATTGTGCTTACAGACCCTAGAGTTCAGGACAGGTAGAAAGAATGAATAGAACCATTAAAGAGACCTCAACAAAATTAAGCTTAGAGACCAGCATAAATGATTGGACTATGCTCATGCCTTATACAATGTTTCGTGCAAGAAATACGCCCTCTGTTTCTTTGAGTAACCACACCCCCTGTGAATATCTAGGGTGCCTCTCCTCCAGTAATGGACCAAAGCCCAACTCTAAGACCTAACGATCCCTTTCACACCCCCTTGCTTGACAGACTTAAAGCTCTTGAAAGATCTCAGTGATACCTGTGGAAAAAGCTGGCCACTGCCTACCAAACTGGGGACGAGGGGACTCCACATCGATATCAAGTAAGAGATTCATCTACATAAGATGATATCAGGTGTCATCCCTGGAACCCCACTGGAAAGGACCATACCAGGTGGTACTTATAACATCTGCAGTGGTAAAGGTAGACGGAATCACTTCCTGGATCCATGCCTCTCATCTCAAGCCTGCGCCCTGTCCACACTCTGGCTGGAAACTGGAAAAGACTGGTAACACTTTCAAATTGCATATTCACCATGTGGATAAGCCTATAGACTCTCCCCTCAGCCACAAGTAGTCCTAACCCTCATCAGCCCGTTCAGCAGCGTTGGCTGATCACAAATTCTACTGGAAAAGAAGTATAATCTATCTCGCATACAGCCCACTTAGGGACCTGGTGACCATCTCTCCACCCAGACATTTGTCAGCTGGCTATAGGTCTTTCCTAATGGGATATCCCTGATGAAGAGTATCCCACTAAAATTCCATTAAATCCCTTCCTTACCATAGATAATGGAAACAAACATTATGGATGTAGGGACACACGAGCCAGATGCAGGTTGGCTAGCCTAGATTACTGTGTTTACCCGGCCGACTGTCAAAGCCATAAACAGCCATGGCTATGTGGGGGAAAAGCCGACTTCTTCTGTAAGTCATGGGGATGTGAGCATACAGGGGCTGCCTGATGGAACCCAAACTCCGCATTAAATTCAGTACACAGCATTGGCCATATTACGAATTAGAAAACAAAAACTGATGGCAACCAGAGGGGACTCTAGATCCTCAAATCCTGTGTGACCTTTTTAACATCTGCTGGTGCTCAAAAGGGTAAAAGGAGATTCCACTATGTAGAGGCCTTTTCCCTTCTTCGCTCACATCCTGAACTATGCTTACCCAATAGATCCTCACCTTCAGCCTTCTGCTCCAGAGTCTCTGCTGTCACTCCCACCTCAGCAACCTGATTTCTCCACTACAATTATTAGATCAAAAATCCAAATCTCTGCTGGTTCTCAGACCATTGCCCCCTTGCTGACGTAGCAGGTACTGAGGTACCCCTCCACCCACTCACTCCTCTCTTCTCCTGTCAGTGCCCGCACCGGGTCCCACCAGGTCCTCTTACCAACTAACCCAAAGCTCAAACCAGCTGAGGAGAGCCCTCAGACCCATATCCAAGATGTAATGAAAATGGCCTTTAAAGTTGCTTTGTCATCACTGAAAACAGTTTACTAAGAATTTAAAGTCCCTAACATGTGTTTTGGGATACTCACAACCATCTTCTTCTTTGCGCTACCTGTTCTACTGCTCAAATATTTGTTGCTGGGAAAATTCCAAACCACTTTCCAATTATTTTTTTACATCTCTCTTTTCTCATTCTCAGATACTCTGAGCTGCTCTCAGCCCCACCTTCTCCGTCTTTCCCCTCTGTACCAGGCCCACAGAAAAGTCTTTAACTGACCTTCTCCAGAAGTCTTCACCATGGCTGACTTTAGGACTTTCAGCAAAAGAGTCCCTATAAAAAAGTTCAATGTAGTTAAACTTCCTATTTTCATGTTGCCCTGTTCTACTTGGCCACTGGCTAAAAAAATTAGCACTCCTAATCAAGACACCCCCTTACTAGTTTTTCACAAAAATATGTGAACAAGGCCTCTGGCCTTGACATGGGGCTTCACAGAGATGGCTACATTTCTAAGTTAACGAAGTTAGCAACTGGGCTCCGTGGTAACAGCTGGAAATGGGAAAATAAGAAAGGGAAGAAAAAGCTCTTTCCCTCCCAGGTGTCCTTGAAAAGTTAACTTGCCCAGAACCGAGGAAAAAACAGAAACAAAACTGCTTTTTTCAACTTCTGCAGACTGTGAACTTCTGAGCCCCTTCCATTACATGTTGGGTACAAAATTCTGAAACTACCTAAACTTGGGTTTCAGAGGATTACTTGATTACAACAGAATCAATGCCCTCTGAATCTGGTTGCCACCAAATAGGACTGTTTCCCTGTCTTCAGTGCTATCTTAGGTGAGTTGCCTTGTCCGTCCCTACTACAGCATGATTCTATATACTTAAACATTGTTAATGTTTTCATAAAATGGTCAACAGATGTGATTAATTGTGTAATCGTGCAGATGTTTCCCAGAGTGCTCTATCACAATGCAGGTTCATTTGAAGATCAAATAGGGGGGCATTCAACCCGGTTCCACTGAAAATATATATCCCTCAACTTAGCCATCATATTAGGAATAGAAATTGCTGCACTGGTGGCCACGGGAACCACTGCCTTTGTCCATGGGACTCAACAAATCACCCAACAAATGACAGCAATAGACCAAAACTAAGATATTAGAAACCTCCATCAGAGCTTTGCATGAGTCTTTTACCTCTCTCTCTGAAGTTGTTTTTCAGACCACTCGAGGGTTGGACCTCCTTGTCATGAGAGAAGGGGCCTCTGTGCTGCATTGAGAGAAGAAAGTTGTTTGTATGCCGAGCATACTGGAGTTGTAATAAAATCTAAGAGTAAATTAAAAAGATTCCTTGAAAAGCATCAAAGAGACAGAGAGGCCCAAAAAAGGTGGTTTGAGTCTTGGTTCACACAGTCTTCCTGGTTAACTACGTTTTTATCAACCCTGGCCGGTCCAATAATAATCCTCATATTATTGCTAACTATTAAACCCTGTTTTCTCAACCGTGTAATTTCTTTTCTCCAGGCTCAAATTGGACGAGTTAAACTTATGGTAATACCCCATTAGTATACATAGAATGTGACACCCCCCAATGATCATTTTTATGATTAAAAGTAGCCAGAAGAAGAAGTGGGGAATAAAAGGTTAATAAAATAGGTACTTGTCACTTCCTGTTTTTCTGTATGCTTAACAAAACACTGTTGAAATCTTGAGAAATGCTTGCAAATCTTGTTCCCAGTATGTGCTGTCCCCAACTGCCCAACTGCAGAATGTGCTCCCTCACCCAGTTGCACGCAAATCGCCCACTCGCCCTGATCCATCAATAAACTTCCCTCCCTGCCCTCTCCAGGTAAAGTATATAAGCTCTACTTAAGCGATTCTCAGGGCTATCTGCTCTATTCAAGTGAGCTCTGAGCACCAGCATGCTGGACACTGAATAAACCCTTTGCTGTTGCATGAGATAGTCTGTTGGTGGTTTCCTCCTGCGAAGCTCGCCCGACATTTACTATAATGATTGAAAGTAGAAGAGAACATCCAGTCAAAAAGGGATTGTTGATAGAAATAGGAAGATAGTACGTTTAGGAAGAAGTGTGAGTATAGGATTTGGAACAAAAGTTCGTTAGCTACAGGGTTTCGGTTACAGAGTGATTGTTAAAGTTAGCACAGGTGAAGAGTCAGTCACAATGATGAACTGGGGAAAACATGAAGTAAAGCAGATATAAATAGAGACATTACAAAATAAGGCAAAGTATAAAGTGAGTGATAGGATTAGACATTTTGAACAGGGTTGAGTTTGAATACATAATTTAGGAAGAAACAAATATGTAGTCACCAATAGGATTGACATTTGAGAGCATTAGGCAAATTTCAGGTGGATGAATATTTCTGAGAATAATCTTGTGAATAGTTGATTATAAATCCACATATATGAACATGAATGAATTTAGGGAGTGTACATAAGACACATATATTTCATATTTAGAAAAATCTGGAGAGTACACACAGACAAAAAAAGTAGCAATATATGTCAATCAAAATTCATCATAAAATATATATCATCCACAGATCCAAAAATATTCATTTTACTGAACATGGATTTATGTATAATGTTGTTCAACTAGGAAGCTCACCCATTGTTTCAATATTCAGTACCAACAGGGTTTAGTAGGAGTGATCTCGTCTCACAATTTGTATCTGCCAAGTAAGCCAAATCACAAGAACAAACGTGTGGTACCAGGTAGGATTGTATATGTCCATATTAAAATACACATGCTGAATAGGCTACAGAGAAAGGGAGACAGGAATTCACATGTTTGTTAACTTTAAAAATACATGGAGAACTATTTCAACAAACAATTGACTAGATTTATAACTCCTACTCTGTATCATGCAGAAGGGAAGTCCAACTATACACCATGCCTCCTCTGAACTACTTGTATTTCTATTCTGTTTGGGTTATTTTTCTCCATCATATTAGGATTAGTAGTCAGAGTCTGGTAGGGTATGGGTTAGTGTCAGGGATTCAGTATTTTGAATGGAAAACAGGAAATTGAATCCAATGTGTATGCAAACATATGCTACAGAAAAAACTTTCCACTCTCATCCAGAACAATGCCTTGACATTACCTTCACCTCAAGAAAAACACAATTAGAGTAGAAGAGTTAAAAAATTTGTGAATACCTATCTGGATTGGAAAATGCTCCCGATTTCACATCATTGGAGTTGGTAGAGGAGTTTCTAAAAGTAATGGACAGGGTAAACACTCCACAAACCTCGAGCTCTGCTGGCCTAAATATTTTTGAGGATCTGCCTCTGAGGTTGAGCACTTGAAATATATGCTGTTGTCAGGAGCTTTAGCTTACTTTGTAGTGAGACCATCAAAGCTGGGTCTGCATCTATGTGATCTGGATGACATGGTTACTTACTTTCCAATGAAATGAGGCAACAGTGCTGAATTCTCTCTTTGTAGGTAAACTGTGGCCTCTGAGGGCTAATTGTCTCTTCGTGTGGACTGTGAAGCCATTTGGCCATCCTCTAATTTTCGTGGTGTTTTTGCTGCTGCTCTGGGAGGTTGGTATTTGCTTCACAAAATACGAGTTCAAATGGGACACAGTACTGGAGGAGTTCTGTCAGGTGTGGGGGGAAGGGTCTGGAGGAGAATGCACCAAACAGTATTTTATCCCACGTAGCTTGCCCCCTTGACAATAGCAACATGATTCAGAACATTGCCCTGAAACCTCTCCATATAACAAGATTCCTTTACATATAAGGGTCTGCTGGCTACACCATGTCAGTCACAAGCCATTTGGAATCCAATGGTAGATCCTCATGGCCCTACCACTGATGTTTTATCAAACACCTGCACACCACTGCTCTGGGCCACTACTCAGCAGGATCCAACTTACTGGCATCTCTGTTCTAAACCATTTTCATGCAACCCAGTAAATCAAGGTACTGTCTGGTATACTCATGATCAGCAACAAGACATCCAAAAGTTTTCCAGTGCCACCTGGTCATGGGAATTTCAAAAATTTCATGGTATTTATCTAACCATTTTTCAAAGATGAAGTTGGAGTCACTGTGGGTTTCAATTCATTCAGGAATCATTAAATGGTGAGGAAGCTCATTTCAATGACAGCTCTAAAGAACTCTCACAGGCAAGGCTTCTGAAAGAGTGCCCAAAGAGGCCACATAAAGCCAGGCCCATTGAGGTCTACAAGGTGAGGCCCATGTGTGTTTTGACTCTCAACTCAGCCTGCCAAGTCTTTAATAATAAAATCATGTTATATCCTGGCGGAGATTCCCAGTGCTCTGTGGAAAGCCACCCTGGGCCTAGATCTCAGTTTCCAATGGCGACTCTCATGCATGGCCTACTAAAATTCCAACAAAATTCATGGCAATATTTCTCTGACATTAGTTCCACAACTCAGTCTCTAAGGGGAATCACACCAGAGTTCAAGCCCAGGTGGACACAGTCATTTTTTCCAACCGACACACAAATGACCAAAATTATAACCAAAACACCTCCACATGACACTAATCCTCTTCCATGTAGAGACTCATCCTCACCTCTGGCGAAGGTTTCTATGAGGGGCACAGCCAAAGACAGTTTCCAAAATAAGCTCGCTTGCCCCTCATTTGCCTAAAGTCAGGGTGGCCTGGACACCCTTCCTGTGAACCAGGAGTGACAAAATAAGCATGCCTTTAATACTGCTCTGTTTCTCCAATTTGAGCCCTACTGATTTTCAGATATAGATTCTTTATTTCATTTGGAGTCATGTGAAAACCCAAGCACCACTGCAGGGCTTGGAAGAACTCATTTCATCCAAAGAATCTCTATTCTCACTTGATAGAGGTCATGAACCTAACAGAGGAAGGCAAGTGACTTCATCCACAATGACTGATCTTTTTGCAATTATGGTTTTGGATGGACACAAGCGATCATTCTTTAGATCCATCAGGAGCTGAGAATCTAAGTCACAGCCACACATAAGACCAAAAGGCTAATTCAGCCACATCCCTTACCAAAGCAATTAAGCAAAGAGCCACAGATGATGCCCATTCATTTCCATTTCAAAACTGTTTTCCTCAGGCTTCACAGAGGGGTGGCCTGAGGCAAAGGCCTTCCAGACATTCAGGGCAACAGAAAAATAGTTAAGCAAAAGATCCAAAGTAGGGTCTCTCCTCTGAGACTTTCCTGGTCACACTGATATTTGACATTCAGGGCAACAGAACAATAGTTAAGCAAAAGATCCAAAGTAGGGTCTCTCCACTGAGACTTTCCTGGTCACACTGATATCTGAGTTTTCTGAGAATCTCGCCATTCTCTTAAGCTATCCAGTACATGGCCATGTCACAGGGCTTGGAGGTGGTACATATCTTGGAAACAAAACCATGAGCCAATTCTGGAGAATGGCCAGAATTCAGGAAGAAAACAGGAACTTAGGTAGATAGCAGGTGTTGCCCATGGATAAGACAGGTTGCATTCCATTCATTAATTGGCCAGGATGAATTATGGGAAGATTTATACTAGACTAGACATATATTAATGCATTATCTTTTCAAATGTCTACAACAACGGACACAGTGAAATACACAGACATAGGAACACTAGTCTGGTCAAACGACTTACTAGAAATAGTCCACTGCAAACGAAAAAACCGACTTTCCTACCTATTCTCAGAACATGAGACAGAACCACAAACACACACCCACTCCCACAAAGGCACCTCCTTCCCTCAAGTAGGTCTGTGACTATCCAAAGTATTCTCTGAATTGTGGGCCATACTATCTTCTCCCAAAATGGCCTGTCCTCTATCAGATCTGGTTTCCTTGGCCAACTCTGTTAAGGTGTCAGGAAAAAGTGGTGAGCCACTACCTGCTTTCTCAGGAAAGGTCTCTCTTCAGAGCTCTCCTCCATTTGTCCTTCCTCACATCAGTAGGTACCAAAAAAGACTGACTCTGTCCTTGTTAAATCCAACCAAGTGAGCCCACTGATACTGGGACTGGGACTGCTTCTGGGTGCCTGACTTCTTGGATACCAAGTTCAGAGAGTTCCATCACCAAGGAAATGAGGTATGTCACTTTCTTTGGAACTGAATGAGGTCACTGCCTTGGCAAACACTTTGTCCTAAGAGTTGCTTCCAAGGGTCCCATGAGATGGAGCCGGCCTCTACTTCTTGTGACACTTTCACTAGTTAGAATGGTATATCAACCAGAGGAACCTGGGAACAGCTCTTCACCCAGGCCTGGTATTGTCCATCTTCTCTACAATAAGAAGAGAGAGGCTGATTCAGACACATCCCTTCATCCTGACCAGGTTGTTTGCCATGGAAGATGACTTTTGCTCTCTCTGGTCCTTTATACCTGCCTAAATCTTCTCCAGGTATCATTTCTGAATGGACCTTTGAGGTTCTCGCAGGTGGAAGGTACCCTAATTTCCTGTATTGTAAGAACAACTCTTTCCCTGCTCTTCTGTAAAATGAGATTGAGGGAACAGTGTATGTTTCGGGTTAATAACAGGTTCGATTTCAGTTAGGAATCATTCTGTGACATGAATAATGGTATTGGGTACCTACGATATTTATAAGAATATAGAGTTGAAATAAATGTACAAAAACAGAAATCTAAGTAAGATTTGAAGGCCAGAAATCATTCGGCCCTTGACTGGGATACTTAGCTTTTAATTATGTTCTGCAAAGATGTCTCAGATAATTCAATAATAAATGGCATAGGACCTTGTACCTTGGATGATTGAATGTAGAAGAGAACATCCAGTCAAAAAGGGATAGTAGGTAGGATTAAGAAGATAGTCGGTAGGTTTAGGAAGAAGAGTGAGTATAGGATTTGTATCAAAAGTTCTTTCCTAATAGGGTTTTGGTTAGAGGGTGAATGTTAATGTCAGCACATATGAAGAGTGAGTCACTATGATGAGCTTGGGAAAATATGTAGAAAAGCAGATATCAATAGAGACATTATGAAATCATGCAAAGTATAAAATGAGTGATAGGATTAGACATTTTCTACAAGGTTGAGTTTCAATATATAATCTTATGAAGAAACAAATATGTTGTCACCAATAGGATTGACATTTGAGAGCATTAGGCAACCTGGACATGGATGTTTTAGTAATCCATGTACAATTTCCCTTTTGGCTTTGGTACAGTCTTAAGTGTGACCTTCACATTTTTAGTTCCGAATATTACTGTGATAAAATGTTTATGTAGATCAGGTGACATGAGTATTTCTACCACCTTTTCTGGGAGCAATATATTGAAGACATAAAATTAGTTTTGGGGGTACAAAGAGGTGTACCCTGTGTCTATGAATATAGAGATAAAGCATGAATAGACCATAATGTGAATAAATAATATAAGTTGTTCCAAATTTAAATTATGTATTGAACTGATATCTGAAAAATTACAGGAAATCTTATATTGATATACAATCATTCATTCCGACCAATTATACATCAAATGGTAATATTAGTGTTTTGGTTTATCATGAAGAGTGTGTGAGTTTTGCTTCAATAGTGATTATGGAAATTGAAAATAATGTGTTTGGAAAGAATTCTCATGAAAAGACCAGTCAAGAAAACCTGATAATACATGTGTTCTGAAGCAATAAGTGATTAAAGTTGAAACAAATGCCTATAAATTTGTGAACTTGTGGATGAAATGTATATCCTATGATGTGCAAACCCTGAAGAAATAGTAATGTACCAGTGTTGAATACAAATGAACGTCAAATTACATATCATGTGCCATAGGAATCTACTTGCATTGATGTTAGACTGGGTTAGTTACTGTAGAATTATTAGGAATTGTATGCACCATTCACTGAAGTTAGTTTTCAGTACTAGGAAACAAACATGTATTTCAGTTAAATGAATATGTCTGAGAATAATCTTGTGAAAAGTTGATTATAAATCCAAGTACATGAACATGAATGAATTAAGACAGTGTATATAAGACACATATTTCATATTTTGAAAAATCTACAGAGTGTATGTATATATACAAAAAAAACACAAATAGACATTAAAAAGTAGCAATATATATGCCAAACAAAATTCATCATTAAATATATTTCATCCACAGATGCAAAAATACTTATTTTACTGAACATGAGCTTATGTATAATGTTGTTCTACTAGGAAGCTTGTAGGTTGAATTTTCAGTTCCAACAGCATTTAAGAGGAGTGAACTCTTCTCACAATTTGTATCTGCCAAGTCAGCCACCTCCCAAAAATGTACATGTGATACCTGGTAGGATTCTATATATGTATATAAATATACATGGGTGAAATGGCTACAGAGAATTGGAAACAAGAATTCACATATCTGTTAACTTTAAAAACACATGGAGAACTATTTCAATTAAAAATTGACTAGATTTATAACTCCTACCTTATATAATGCAAAAGGCAAGTCCAAATATACAACATGCCTCCTTTGAACTGCTTGTATTTATATTTGTTTGGGTTATTTTTCTCCTTTTTATTAGGTTGAGTAGTCTGAGCCTAATAGGTTCGGGTTAGTGTCAGGGATTCACTATTTCAATAGGAAAATTGAAAAATGAATCCAATGTGTATGCAAATATGTGCTGCATAAATATCCTTCCACTCTCATCCAGAGCAATGCCTTGTCAATCCCTTTGCCCCAATTAAGACACAATTGGAGGAGAAGAGTTAGAAAATCAGTGAATACATATCTGGAATGGAAATGCTCAGGAGTTCACAATCTTGGAGGTGGTAGAGGAGTTTCCAAAAGTAAGGGACTGGGTTAACACTCCACAAACATGGAGCTCTTCTGGCCTAAAAACTTTTTGAGAAACTTTCTGTGAGGTTGGGCACTTGAAAAATATGTTGTTGTCAGGAGATTTGACTTCTTTGCGTGAGACCATCAAAGCTGGGTCTGCATTTATGTGACCTGGAGAACATGGCTTCTTATATTCCAATAAAGATGAGCAGCAGTGCTGCATTATCTCTTTGTAGGTAAACTGTGACCACTGGGGACTAAGTTTCTCCCCATGTGGACTGTGAAGCCATTTGGTCCTGGTCCACTTTTTGTCGTGTTTTTGCTACTGCACTCGGAGTTTGGTATTTGCTTCATGACATACAAGGAGCTAAACTGGGACACAATGCTGGAGGGAGTTCTGTCACGTGTGGTGTGCCAGGGTATGCAGGAGAATGCACCAACCAGGCTTCTATCCCTCATAGCTTGCCCCATTGCCCCCTTGTCCATATCAACCTAATTCTGAACATTGCCCTGAAACCTCTCCATATAACAAGATGCCTTTACATATAAGGGTCTGCTGGCTGCACCATGTAAGTAACATGCCATTTGGAATACAATGGTAGATCCTCATGACCCTACCACTGGTGATATATCACACACCTGCCCAAAACTGCTCTAGGCCCACTACTCAGCAGGCTCTAACTTACTGGCATCTCTGTACTACACCATTTTCATGAAACCCAGTCAATCAAGGCACTGTCTGGTATACTCTTGATCAGCAATAGGACATCCAAAGGTTCTCCAGTGCCACCTGGTCATGGGAATTTCAAAATTTTCATGGTATTTATCTAGCCATTTTTCAAGGATGAAGTTGGAGGCACTGTGGCTTTCAATTCATTCAGTAACCATTAAATGTTGAGGAAGCTCAATTCAATAAAAGCTCTGGAGAACTCTCACAGGCAAGGCTTCTGAAAGAGTGCCAAAATGGTCACATGATGCCAGGCCCATTAAAGTCTACAATGTGAGTCCTATGTATTTTTCGACTCTCAAATATGGCTGCCATGTCTTTGAGAATAAAATCATGTGATATCCTGGCAGAGATTCCCAGTGCTCTGTGGAAAGCCACCCTGGCCCTAGATCTCAGTTTACAAGGGCGACTCACATGCGTGGCATCCTAAAATCCAAACAAAATTCATGGCAATACTTCTCTGAGTTCAGTTTCACAACTCAGTCTCTAAGGGGAATCACACCAAAGTTCAAGCCCAAGTGGACCCAGTCATTTCTTCCAACCGCCAAACAAATGGCCAAAATTAAAACCAAAATATTCCCACATGGCCCTCATCTTCTTCCATATAGTCACTCATCGTAACCTCTGGCTGGAGTTTTCCATCAGGGGCACAGCCCAAGACTGTGTCCAAAAAAAGCTCGCTTGCCCCTCATTTGCCTAAAGTCAGGGTGGCCTTGACAGCCCTCCTGTGAACCAGAAGTGATCAAATAAGCCTGCCGTTAATACTGCTCTGTTTCTACAATTTGAGGCCTACTGACTTTCAGGTAAAGATTCTATATGTGATTTGGAGTCATGCGAAAACCCAAGCACCTCATCAGGGCTTTGAAGAACTCATTTGACCCAAAGAATCCCTATTCACACTTGATGGAGGTCAGGAACCTAACAGAGGAAGACGAGAGACTTCATCCACAATGACTGATTTTTTGCCATTATAGTTTTGGACGCACACATGGGATCATTCTTTATATCCATCATGTGCTGAGAATCTAAATCACAGCCACAAAGAAGGCCAAGAGGCTAATTCAGCCACATCCATTTCCAAAGCAATTAAGCAAAGAGCCACAGGTGATGCCTATTCATTTCCATTTCAAAACTATATTCTTCAGGCTTCACAACGGGGTGCCCTGAAGCAAAGACCTTCCAGATATTCAGTGTAACAAAACAGTACTTAAGCAAAAGGTCCAAAGCAGGGTCTCTCCACTGAGAGTTTCTTGGTCACACTGATATCTGAGTTTTCTGAGATGCTCACCATTCTTTTCAGCTATCCAGTACATGACCATGTCACAGAGCTTGGAGGTGGTACATATCGTGGACACAAAACCATGAGCCTATTCTGGAGACTGGCCAGAATACAGGAAGAAAACATTAACTTGGGAAGATAGCAGGTGTTTCCCTTGGATAAGACAAGCTGCAGTTCATTCATATATTGGGCAGGATGAATTTTGGGAATATTTATACTTTAAAGGACACATTCATTAATGCATTTTCTTTTCTAATGTTTACAACAACGGACACAGTGGAATACACAGACATGGAAATACTTGCCTTGTCAAACGACTTACTAGAACAGTCCACTGAAAACCAAAAACAAAAAAAAAAAAAAAACAACAAATAAAAAACGCCTTTCCTACCTATTCTCAGAACATGAGACAGAACCACAAAGCCATACCCACTCCCACAAAGGCAGCTCCTTCCCCCAAGTATGTCTGTGATTAGAAGGAGTGTCCTATGACTGGTGAGCCATACTATGTTCTCCCAAAATGGCCTGTCCTCTTTCAGATCTGGTTTCCATGGCCAACTCTGTGAAGTTGTCAGGAAAAAGTGGTGAGCCACTACCTGCTTTCTCAGGAAAGGTCCCTCTTCAGAGCTCTTCTGGCATTTGGCCATCCTCACATCAGTAGGTACCAAGAAAGATTGATTTTGTCCTTGGAAAATCCAAACAAGCGAGTCCACTGGGACTGGAACTGGGACTGCCTCTGGGTGCCTGGCTTCTTGGATACCAAGTTCAGAGAGTTCCATCAAAAATAATGAGGTATGTCACTTTCTTTGGAACTGAATGAGGTCACTGCCTTGGCAACCACTTTTCCCTAACAGTTGCTTCCAAGGGTCCCATGAGATGGAGCCGGCCCCTACTTCCTGTGACACTTTCACAAGTTAGAATGAAATATCAACGATAGGCACCCAGGAACAGCTCTACACACAGGTCTGGTTTTGTCAGTCTTCTCTACAATAAGAAGAGAGAGGCTGATTAAGACACATCCCTTCATCCTGACCAGGTGTTTTGCCATGGAAGATGAGTTTTGCTCACTCAGGTCCTTTATACCTGCCTACAACTTGTCCAGGTATCATTTCTGCATGGACCTTTGAGGTTCTCAGCAGGTGGACTGTCCCCTTCTTTCCTGTATTGTAAGAACAACTCTGTCCCTGCTCTTCTGTAAAATGAGATTGAGGGAACAGTGTATGTTTCGGGTTAATAACAGGTTCGATTTGTGTTAGGAATCATTCTGTGTGATGAATAATAGTGTTGGGGACCTTCGATATTTAAAAGAATATGGAGGTTAAATATAAGTATGAGAACAGAAATCTAGGTATGATTTGAAGCCCAGAAGGGCATTGAGCCCTTGATTGGGATAATTAGCTTTGAATTATGTTCTGCAAAGATGTCTCAGTTAATTCAATACACAATGGCATAGGACTTTGTACCTTGGATGATTGAATGTAGAAGAGAACATCCAGTCAAAAAGGGATAGTCAGTAAGATTATGAAGCTAGTCGGTAGGTTTAGGAAGAAGAGTGAGTATTTGATTTGGACAAAAGTTCTTTAACAATAGGGTTTCGGTTAGAGAGTGAATGTAAATGTCAGCACATATGAAGAGTCAGTCACTATGATGAGCTGGGAAAAAATGTAGAAATGCAGATATCAATAGAGACATTATGAAATCAGGCAAAGTATAAAGTGAGTGATAGGATTAGACATTTTCAACAGGGTTGAGTTTGAATACATAATCTTTTGAAGAAAAAAATATGTAGTCACCAATAGGATTGACAGTTAAGAGCATTAGGCAACCTGGACATAGATGTTTTTAGTAATCCATGTTCACTTTTCATTTAGTCCTTCGTGCAATCATAACCGTGACCATTACATTATTTGTCCAGAATATTACTGTGAAAAAATGTATATGTAGATCAGGTGACATGAGTATTTCGTCCACCATTTCTGGAAACAATATATTGAAGACGTAAAATTAGTATTGGGGGTACAAAGAGGTGCACCCTGTGTCTATGAATATAGAGATAAAGCATGAATAGACAATACTGTGAATAAATAATATAACTTGTTCAAACATTAAATAATGGATTGAACTGATATCTGGAAAATTACAGGAAATCTTATATTGATATACAATCATTCATTCCCACCAATTATACATCTAATGGTAATATTAGTGTTTTGGTTTATCATGAACAGTGTGTGAGTTTTGCTTCAAAAGTGATTATGGAAATCGAAAATAATATGTTTGGAAAGAAGTCTCATGAAAAGACCTTTCAGGAAACCTGGAGGAATGCATATATTGTAAAGCAGGAAGCGATTGAAATTCAATCAAATGCCTATAAATTTGCTAATTTGTGGATGAAATATATATCCTATGATGTGCATAAACTCATGAAATAGTAATGTACCATTGTTGAATAAAAATGAACGTCAAAATACACATCATGTCCCATAGGAATCTACTGGCATTGATTTTAAACTGTAGAAATATTAGGATTCTCGTGCATTATTCACCGAATTTAGTTATCTCTTTTTTTAAATTTTTATATATGGTTGTTCAAAACATTACATAGTTCTTGATAAATAATATTTCACACTTTGATTTATGTGGGTTATGAACTCCCATTTTTGCCCCGTATACAGATTGCAGAATCACATCAGTTACACATCCATTGATTCATATATTGCCATACTAGTGTCTGTTGTATTCTGCTGCCTTTCCTATCCTCTACTATCCCCCCTCCCCTCCAGTCTCCTCTCCTCTTCTCTCTCTACCCCCAATACAGTAATAAATTTCTCCCCCTTGTATTATTTTTCCCTTTCCCCTCACTTCCTCTTGTATGTAATTTTGTATAACCCTGAGGTTCTCCTTCCATTTTCATGCAGTTTCTCTTCTCTCTCCCTTTCCCTTCCACCTCTCATCCCTGTTTAATGTTAATCTTCTTCTCATGCTCCTCGTCCCTACTCTGTTCTTAGTTACTCTCCTTATATCAAAGAAGACATTTGGCATTTGTTTTTTAGGGATTGGCTAGCTTCACTTAGCATAATCTGTTCTAATGCCATCCATTTCCCTGAAAATTCTATGATTCTGTCGTTTTTTAGTGCCGAGTAATACTCCATTGTGTATAAATGCCACATTTTTTTCATTCATTCTTCTATTGAAGGGCATCTAGGTTGGTTCCACAGTCTTGCTATTGTGAATTGTGCTGCTATGAACATCGATGTAGCAGTGTCCCTGTAGCATGCTCTTTTTAGGTCTTTAGGTTTTAGACCGAGAAGGGGAATAACTGGGTCAAATGGTGGTTCCGTTCCCAGCTTTCCAAGAAATCTCCATACTGCTTTCCCATTTGCCTGCACCAATTTGCAGTCCCACCAGAAATATACAAGTGTACCTGTTTCCCCAGATCCTCGCCAGCACTTGTGATTGTTTGACTTCATAATGGCTGCCAATCTTACTGGAGTGAGATGGTATCTTAGGGTGGTTTTGATTCACATTTCTCTGACTGATGGAGATGGTGACCATTTTTTCATGTACTTGTTGATTGATTTTATGTCCTCCTCTGAGAAGTGTCTGTTCAGGTTCTTGGCCCATTTGTTGTTTGGGTTATTTGTTATCTTATTGACTAATTTTTTGAGTTCTTTGTATACTCTGGATATTAGTGCTCTATCTGAAGTGTTAGGAGGAAAGATTTGTTCCCAGGATGTGGGCTCCCTATTTTTCTCTCTTACTGTTTCTTTTGCTGAGAAAAAACCTTTTTAGTTTGAGTAAGTCCAATGTGTTGATTCTAGTTATTAACGCTTGTGCTATGGGTGTCCTATTGAGGAATTTGGAGGCGACCCCACAGTATGTAGATCGTAGCCAACTTTGTCTTCTATCAGACACCATGTCTGATTTGATATCAAGCTCCTTGATCCATTTTGAGTTAACTTTTGTGCATGGCGAGAGAAAGGGATTCAGTTTCTTTTTGTTACATATGGATTTCCAGGTTTCCCAGCACCATTTGTTGAAGATGCTATCATTCATCCATTGCATGCTTTTAGCCCCTTTATCAAATGTAAGATAGTTGTATTTTTTGGATTGGTTTCTGTGTCCTTTATTCTGTACCATTGGTCCACCCACCTGTTTTGGTACCAGTACCATGCTATTTTTGTTACTATTGTTCTGCAGTATAGTTTGAAGTCTGGTATCCCTATACCGACTGATTCACACTTCCTGCTTAGTGTTGTTTTTGCTATTCTGGGTCTTTTATTTTTCCATATGAATTTCATGATTGCTTTCTCTATTTCTACAAGACATGCCGTTGGGTTTTGATTGGCATTGCACTAAACCTATAGAGAACTTTTAGTAATATCGCCATTTTGATGATGTTAGTTCTGTCTATCTATGAACAGGGTACATTTTTACATCTTCTAATATCTTCCTCTATTTTTCTCTTTAGGTTTCTGTAGTTTTCCTTGTATAAAACTTGCACCTCTTTTGTTAGGTTGATTCCCAATTATTATTTTTTTTTTTTTAGTATATTGTGAATGGAGTGGTTGTCCTCATTTCCGTTTCAGAGGATTTGTCACTGATATTCAGGAATGTCTTTGATTTATGAGTGTTGATTTTATATCCTGCCACTTTGCTGAATTCATTTATTTGCTCTATTAGTTTCTTTGTAGACCCTTTTGGGTCTGCTAGGAATAGAATCATGTCATCTGCAATAGTGATAATTTAAGTTCTTCTTTTCCTATTTATATGCCTTTAATTTCTTTCATCTCTCTAATTGCTCTGGCCAGTGTTTCGAGAACTATGTTGAACAGAAGTGGTGAAAGAGGGCATACCTGTCTTGTTCCAGATTTTAGGGGGAATGCCTTCAATTTTTCTCCATTCAGAAGTATGCTAGCCTGAGACTTAGCATAGATTGCTTTTACAATATTGAGGTATGTTCCTGTTATCCCTAGTTTTTCTAGAATTTTGAACATAAAGGGATGCTGTACTTTGTCGAATGCTTTTTCTGCATCTATCGAGATGATCATATGGTTCTTATTTTTAAGTCTATTGATGTGATGAATAACATTTATTGATTTCTGTATATTGAACCAGCCTTGCATCCCACGGATGAATCCTACTTGATCATGGTGCACAATTTTTTTGATATGCTTTTGTATCTGATTTGCCAGAATTTAATTGAGGATTTTTGCCTCTAGGCTCATTAGAGATATTGGTCTGTAGTTTTCATTCTTTGAAGTGTCTTTGTCTGGTGTAGGAATCAGAGTGATGTTGACCTCATAGAATGAATTTGGAAGTTCTCCCTCTTTTTCAATTTCCTGAAATAGCTTGAAAAGTATTGGTATTAGTTCCCCTTTAAAGGTTTTGTAAAACTCTGCTGTATACCCATCAGGTCCTGGGCTTTTCTTACTTGGTAGTGTTTTGATGGTTTTTTCTATTTCCTCAATTGATATTGGTCTGTTTAGGTTGTCTATATCCTCCTGACTCAATCTGGGCAGATCATATGACTTAAGAAATTTATCGATGCCTTCACTGTCTTCTATTTTATTAGAGTACAAAGATTCAAAATAATTTCGGATTATCTTCTGTATATCTGAAATATCTGTTATGATATTGTCTTTTTCATCCTGTATGCTAGTAATTTGAGTTCTCTCTCTTTTTGTCTTCGTTAGCATGGCTAAGGGTCTGTAGATTTTTTTTATTTTTTCAAAGAACCAAATGGGTTGATGTGTCTGCTGTGCTTGCAGGCCGCTAGTCCTGTTCCGCCAGTCAGTTGCAGGTCTGCCTACCTTGCGGGAGCGGGTGGTGGCTCTGCTTTGGCCCTACTGCAATTGGGGTGTCGTGACTACCATGCTGGCAGATCGCTGGGCCTGTTCCGGGTGCGGGCAAAGACTCTGCTCTGCCCCTACTCCAATTGGGTTGACGTGACTACCACGCCGGTGGGCCGTTGTGCTTGTACTGGGCGCGGGAGAAAGCTCTGCTCTGCCACTACTCCAATTGGGGTGTCATGTCTACCATGGTGGCAGGCCTCTGGGCCTGTTCCGAAGGTCAGTCACAGGTCTGCTTTTGTGGCGGGCGCGGGGGGCAGCCTGCTTGGCCCCTACTACAATTTGGGTGACGTGACTACCACACCAGCTGGTGGCTGGGCCTGATCCGGGAGCAGGCAGTGGCACTGCTCTTTCCCTACTCCATTTGGGGTGACGTGGGTACCACGCCTGCGGGCCTGATGAATCTTCCTCTATGTTTCTAGAGAGAATTACGGAGGCATATAGGAGATATACTCCTTTCGATCCTCATGCAGAGGATCAAAAATCATCTGTCACAATGGCCTTTATTGGGCATGCTGCCTTGGATATTTAAAGAAAGTTACAATGCTTAGATGGATTACAAGATATGACTTTGAGAGATTTAGTCAGAGAAGCCGAGAAAGTATACTATAAGAGAGAAACTGAGGAAGAGAAGGGAGCAAAAGGAGGATAAAAGAAACAAAAGACAGACTAAGGAGTTGACTAAGGTCCCGGTCACAATAACAAAAAGGCCAGAAATTAAGAAACAGGGAGACAGGAAGGGATACCTGGTCCCACGCCAGAGGCCACCCCTGACCTCAGATCAATGTGCCTACTGTAAAGAAAGAGGACACTGGGTTCAAGAGTTCCCTAGAAAGAGGCAGCCACGCCAGCCAGCCTTTCTGACTCTTCAGCATGACTACGAAAGTTGGGGCTCAGATCCCCTCCCTGAGCCCAGCGTATCTTTTGAAGTGGAGGAGACACCAGTAAACTTTGAAGTGGATACAGGGGCAATAAACTCAGCCCTTAAGGCCCCATTGGGCCCTCTATCAAATAAAAGGTCTCTAGTTCAAGGGGCTAATGGCAGTAAATATCGGACTTGTATAACTAAGAGGATCATGGACCTGGGGAAAGGAAAAATCCATCACTCCTTTTTAGTAATCCCAGAATGCCTGGCAGACTTTTGCTGTACGTCATGGGGATGTGAGCATACAGGGGCTGCCTGATGGAACACAAACTCCTGATCAAATTCAGTACACAGCATTGGCCATATTACCAATTAGATAACCAAAACCGATGGCCCCCAGAGGGGTCTCTTGATCCTCAAATTCTGCGTGACCATTTTTTTTAAAGAGAGAGGTGAGAGAGAGAGAGACAGAGAGAATTTTTAATATTTATTTTTTAGTTTTTTGCTGGACACGACATCTTTGTTTGTATGTGGTGCTGAGGATCGAACCCGGGCCGCACGCATGCCAAGCGAGCGTGCTACAAATGAGCCACATCCCCAGCCCTGTGTGACCTTTTTAACTTCTGCAAGTGCTCAAAAGGGTGAAAGGAGATTCCCCTATGGGCATGCCTTTTCCATCCTTCACTCATATCCTGAACTATGCTTATCCAATCAATCCTCACCTTCAGCCTTGTGCTCCAGAGTCTCTGCTGTCACTCTCACCTCAGCAACCTGATTTCTCCCCTCCAATTATTAGATCAAAAACCCAAATCTCTGCTGGTTCTCAGACCATCGCCATCTTGCTGAAGTAGCAGGTACTCAGGTTCCCATCCACCGACTCACTCCTCTCTTCTCCTGTCCGTGCCCGCCCCGGGTCCCACCAGGTCCTCTTACCAGCTAACACAAAGCTGAAACTAGCTGAGGAGAGCCCTCAGACTCCTATCAAAGATGTAATAAAAATGGCCTTTAAAGTTGCTTTGTCATCACTGAAAACAGTTTACTAAAAATTTAAAGTCCCTTACATGCATTTTGGGATACTCACTCTTGTCTTCCCCTCTGCTCTACCTGTTCTACAGCTCAAGTTTTTGTTGCTAGGAAAATCCCAAACCCCTTTCCCATTATTCTTTTACATCTCTCCTTCCTTATTCTCAGATCCTCGGAGCTGCTGTCAGCCCCACCTTCCCTGTCTTCCCCTTCTGTACCAGGCCTACAGAAAATTCTTAACTGACTTTCTACAGAAGTCTTCACCATGGCTGACTTTAGGACTTTCAGCAAAAGAGTCCCTATAAAAGAGTTCAATGTAGATAAACTTCCTCTTTTAGTGTTGCCTTGTTCTACTTGGCCACTGGCTAAAAAAATAAGCACCTCTATGCTAGACACCCCATTACTTGTTTTCCACAAAATAATGAACAAGGCCTCTGGCCATGAGCTGGGGCTTTACAGAGATGGCTATATTTCTAAGATAAAGAAGTTACCATCAGGGCTCCATGGTAACAGCTGTCAGGGGCGAAAAATAAGAAAGGTAGGAAAAAGCTCTTTCCCTCCCAGGTGTCCTTGAAAAGTTAACTTGCCCAGAACTGAGGTAAAAAACAGAAACAACAACGGCTTTTTTGAACTTCTGAAGACTGTGAACTTCTGAGCCCCTTCCCTTACATGTTGGGTACAAAATTCTGAAACTACCTAAACTTGAGTTTCAGGAGAATAATTGATTACAACAGAAGCAATGCCCTCTGAATCTGGTTGCAACCAAATAGGACGGTTTCCCAGTCTTCGTTGCTATCTTAGGTACCTTGCCTTGTCCGTCCCTACAACAGCATAATTGTATATAATTAAACATTGTTTATGTTTTAAAGAAATTGTCAACAGATGTGATTAATTGTGTAATGGTGCAGATGTTTCCCAGAGTGCTCTGTCATGATGCAGGTTCATTTGAAAATGAAATAGAGGGGCATACAACCCGTTTCCACTGGGGACATATATCCCTCACTTTAGCCATCCTATTCGGAATAGGAGTTGCTTCAGGGGTGGGCACAGGAACCACTGCCCTCGTCCATGGGACACAACAAATGACCCAATTAGAAGAAGCAATAGACCAAAACTAAGATATTAGATACCTCCATCAGAGCTTTGCATGAATTTTTAACCTCTCTCTCTGAAGTTGTTTTACAGAACAGGCGAATGACACAAAACACACACACACACACACACACACACACAGAAAAAAAAATAGCAAAATATATGTCAATCAAAATTTTCATAAAATATATATATCATAAAAAGATCCAAAAATATTCATTTTACTGAACATGGATTTATGTATAATGTTGTTCAACTAGCAAGCTCACCCATTGGTTGAATATTCAGTTCCAACACGGTTAATTAGGAGTGATCTCTTTTCACAATTTGTATCTGCCAACTCATCCACCTCACAAGAATGTATGTGTGGTACCATTTATGATTCTATATATCCATATAAAAATATATGTGCTGAATAGGCTACAGAGAAAGGGAGACAGGAATTCACAATTTTTTAACTTTAAAAACACATGGAGAACTATTTCAACAAAAAATTGACTAGATTTAACTCCTACTCTGTATCATGCAAAAGGCAAGTCCAAATATACACCATGCCTCCTCTAAACTGCTTGTATTTCTATTCATTGCAATACTTCTCTGAGTTCAGTTCCAGAACGCAGTCTTTAAGGGAAATCCCAAAAGAGTTCAAGCCCAGGTGGACCAAGATATTTCTTACAACCACAACACAAATGACCACAATTAAACACAAAACACTCAAACATGGTCCTCATCTTCTTCCATATAGTCACTCATCGTAACCTCTGTCTGGAGGTTTCCATGAAGGGCTCACCCAAAGACAGTGTCCAAATAAACTCCCTTGCCCCTCATTTGCCTAAAGTCATGTTGGCCTGGACACCCTTTCTGTGAACCAGGAGTGATCAAATAAGCCTCCCGTTAATACTGCTCTGTTTCTCCAATTTGAGGCCTACTGACTTTCAAGTATAGATTCTTTATGTGATTTGGAGTCATACGAAAACCTAAGCACCACTGCAGTGATTTGAAGAACTCATTTGACCCAAGGAATAAATATTCTCACTTGATGGAGGTCAGGAACCTAACAGAGGAAGACGAGAGACTTCATCCACAATGACTGATCTTTTGGCAATTATGGTTTTGGATGCACACATGGGATCATTTTTAGATCCATCAGCTGCTGAGAATCAAAGTCACAGCCACATACAAGGCCAAGAGTCTAATTAAGACACATCCCTTTCCAAAGCAACTAAGAAAGAGCCACAAGTGATGCCCATTCATTTCCATTTGAAAACTGTTTCCTTCAGGCTTCACAAAGGGGTGGCCTGAGGCAAAGACCTTCCTGATATTCAGGGCAACAGAACAATAGGTAAGCAAAAGGCCAAAAGCAGGGTATATCCACTGAGACTTTCCTGGTCACACTGATATCTGAGTTTTCTGAGATGCTGGCCATTCCCTTCAGCTATCCTGTACATGGCCATGTCACAGACCTTGGAGTTGTTGCATATCTTGGACACAAAACCATGAGCCTATTCTGGAGAGTGGCCAGAATTCAGAAGAAAACAGGGACTTAGGAAGGTAATAGGTATTGCTCATCCATAAGGCAAGCCGCACTCCATTCATAAATTAGGCAGGATGCATAATGGGAAGCTTTCTACTAGACAGGACACATGCATTGTTGCATTCTCTTTTCTTATGTCTACAACCACGGACACAGTGGGATACACAGACATAGAAACACTCATTTTGTCAAACGACTTACTAGAAACAGTTCACTCCAAATCAAACAAACCGCCTTCCCTACCTATTCTCAGAATATGAGACAAAACAACAAACCCACACTCACAAAGGCACCTCCTTCCCTCAAGTAGTTCTGTGACTCTCCGGAGTTAACTCTGACTGGTGGGCCATATTATGTTCCCCCGAAATGGCGTGTCCTCTATCAGATCTGCTTTCCTTGACCAACTCTGTAAAGTTGTCAGGAAAAAGTGGCGAGCCACTACCTGCTTTCTCAGGAAAAGTACCTCTTCAGTGCTCTCCTGGTATTTGGCTATACTCATATCATTAGGTACCGAGAAAGACTGACTCTGTCCTTGGAAAATCCAATCAAGTGAGCCCACAGGGACTTGGACTGGGATTGCCTCTCGGTGTCTTGGTTCTTGGATAGCAAGTTCAGAGAGTTCCATCACCAAGGAAATTAGATATGTCACTTTCTTTGGAACTGAATGAGGCCACTGCCTTGGCACCCCTTTTTCCTAACAGTTGCTTCCAAGGGTCCCATGAGATGGAGGCTGCCCCTAATTCCTGTGACACTTTCACAAGTTAGAATGGTATATCAACCATAGGCACCCATGAACAGCTTTCCACACAGGCCTGATTTGGTCCATCTTCTCTACAATAAGAAGAGAGAGGCTGATTAAGACACATCCCTTCATCCTGACCAGGTTGTTTGCCATGGAAGATGACTTTTGCTCTCTCAGGTCCTTCATAGCTGCCTATAACTTTTCCGGGTATCATTTCTGTATGGACCTTTGAGGTTTTCAGCAGGTGGAAGGTCCCCTACTTTCCTGTATTGTAAGAACAACTCCGTCCCTGTTCTTCTGTAAAATGAGATTGAGGGAACAGTGTATGTTTAGGGTTAATAACAGGTTCAATTTGGGTTAGGAATCATTCTGTGCGATGAATAATGGTATTGGCAACCTGTGAGATTTACAAGAATGTAGAGGTGAAATATAAGTATGAAAATAAAAATCTAGGTATAATTTGAAACCCAGAAGGGCATTGGGCCCTTGATTGGGATACTTAGCTTGATTTATGTTCTCTAAAGATGTCTCAGATAATTCAATATACAATGGCATAGGACCTTGTACCTTGGATGATTGAACGTAGAAGAGAACATCCAGTAAAAAGGGATAGTCAGTAGGTTTAGAAAGATTGTCGGTAGGTTTAGGAAGAAGAGCGATTATAGGATTTAGACCAAAAGTTCTTTAGCAATATGGTTTCGGTTAGAGAGTGAATGTAAATGTCGGCACATATGAAGAGTCAGTCACTATGATAAACTGGGAAAATATGTAGAAATGCAGATATCAATAGAGACATTATTGCATCAGGCAAAATATAAAGTGAGTGATAGGATTAGACATTTTCAACAGGGTTGAGTTTGAATATATAATCTTAGGAAGAAACAAATATGTTGTCACCAATAGGATTGACATTTGAGAGCATTAGGCAGCATGGACATGGATGTTTCTATTAATCCATGTTCACTTTCCTTTTAGGCTTTGGTACAGTCATAAGTGTGACCTTTACATTTTTTTTCAGAATATTATTGTGATAAAATGTATATGTAGATCAGGTGACATAAGTATTTCTTCCACCATTTCTGGTAGCAATATATTGAAGACGTAAAATTAGTATTGGGGGTCCAAAGAGGTGTACACTGTGTCTATGAATATAAAGATAAAGCATGAATAGAACATACTGTGAATAAATAATATAACTTGTTCCAACTATAAATAATGGATTGAACTGATATCTGAAAAATTACAGGAAATGTTATATTGATATACAATCATTCTTTCCAAAATGGTATACATATAATGGTAATATTAGTGTTTTGGTTTATCACGAAGGGTGTGAGTTTTACTTCACCAGTGATTATGGAAATCGAAAATAACTTGTTTGGAAAGAAGCGTCATGAAAAGACGAGTTCAGAAACCCTGATAATACTTGTGTTCTGAAACAGGAATTGATTAAAGTTGAAACAAATGCCTGTAAATTTGTGAACTTGTGGATGAAATATATATCGTATGATGTGCAAAAACTGAAGAAATAATAATGTACCAGTGTTGAATACAAATGAACCTCAAATTACATATCATGTCCCATAGGAATCTACTTGCATTGGTGGTAAACTGGGTCAGTTACTGTAAAATTATTAGAATTTGTAGGCACCATTCACTGAAGTTTGTTTTCAGTACTAGGAAACAAATATGTATTTCAGGTGGATGAATATTTCGGAAAATAATCTTGTGAAAAGTTGATTATAAATCCATATACATGAACATGAATGAATTTAGAAAGTGTATATAAGACACATATATTTTATATATTGAAAAATCTGAATAGTGTGTGTGTGTGTGTATATATACACACACACACACACATACAAACTACACACAGACATTAAAAAGCAGCAATATATATGAAAATCAAAATTCATCAGGAAATATATATCATCCACAGATGCAAAAATAATTATTTTACTGAACATGAGTATATGTATAATGTTGTTCTACTAGAAAGCTCCCCTATAGTTTGAATCTTCAGTTCTAACAGCGTTTAAGAGGAGTGATCTCTTCTCACAATTTGAATCTGCGAAGTGAGAAACCTCACAAAAATGTACGTGGGATTCCTGGTAGGATCCTATATGTGCATATAAATATACATGTGTGAATTGGCTACAGAGAAAGGGAAACAGGATTTCACACATTTGTTATCTTTAAAAACACATGGAGAACTATTTCAAATAAAAATTGACTAGATTTATAACTCCTACCTTATATAATGCAAAAGGCAAGTCCAACTATACAAGATGCCTCCTCTGAACTGCTTGAATTTCTATTCTGTTTGGGTTATTTTTCTCCATTATATTAGGATGAGTTGTCTGATTCTAGTAGGTATGGGTTAGTGTCAGGGATTCAGTATTTCAAAAGGAAAATTGGAAAATGAATTCAATGTGTAAGCAAATATGTGCTTCACAAATATCTGTGAATGTCTGATATCCTCTCACTCTCATCCAGAAAAATGCCTTGACATTACCTTCACCCCAGGTAAAACATAATTAGAGGAGAAGAGTTAGAAAATCAGTGAATACATATCTGGAATGGAAAATGCTCAAGAGTTCATAACCATGGAGGTGGTAGAGGAGTTTCCAAAAGTAAGGGACAGGGTAAACACAACACAAACAGGGAGCTCTGAGAGCCTAAAAACTTTTTGAGAAACTGCCTCTGATTTTGGGCACTTGAAATATATGTTGTTGTCAGGAGATTTGGCTACTTTAGTAGTGAGACCATCAAAGCTGGTTCTGCATCTATGTGACCTGAAGGACATGGTTTCTTATTTTCCAATGAAGATGAGGCAGCAATGCTGAATCCTCTCTTTGTAGGTAAACTGTGACCACTGAGGACTAAGTGTCCCTCCGTGTTGACTGCGAAGCCATTTGGTCCTCCTACACTTTTTGTGGTGTTTTTCCTGCAGCACTGGGAGTTTGGTATTTGCTTCACGAAATACCAGGAGCTCAACTGGGACATATTGCTGGAGGGAGTTCTGTCACGTGTGTTGGGTCAGGGTCTGCAGGAGAATGCACCAACCAGGCTTCTATCCCTCCTAGCTTGCCCCATTGCCCCCTCGTCCATATCAACCTGATTCAGAACATTGACCTGAAACCTCACCATATAACAAGATGCCTTTAAATATAAGGGACTGCTGGCTGCACCATGTCAGTCACAAGCCATTTGGAATCCAATGGTAGATCCTCATGGCCCTACCACTGATGTTTCATCACACACCTGCCCACCACTGCTCTAGGCCCACTACTCAGCAGGCTCCAACTTACTGGCATCTCTGTTCTACACCATTTTCATGAAACCCAGTCAATCAAGGCATTGTCTGGTATACTCATGATCAGCAACAGGACATCCAAATGTTCTCCAGTGCCACCTGGTTGTGGGAACTTCCAAAAATTCATGGTATTTATCAAGCCATTTTTCAAGGATGAAGTTGGAGAAACTCTGGGTTTCAATTCATTCAGGAACCACTAAATGTTGAGGAAGCTAATTTAAATGAAAACTCTGGAGAACTCTCACAGGCAAGGCTTCCCAAAGAGTGGGGAAAAGGTCACATGAAGCCAGGCACATTGAGGTGTAAAATGTGAGGTCCATGTGTGTTTTGACTCTCAACTATGGCTGCAAGTTTTTCACAATTATATCATGTGATATGCTGGCTGAGATTCCCAGTGCTCTGTGGAAAGCCAGATCTCAGTTTCCAAGGGCAACTCTCATGCGTGGCCTCCTAAAATCCCAAAACAATTCATGGCAATACTTCTCTGAGGTGAGTTCCAGAACTAAGTCTCTATGGGGAATCACACCAGAGTTCAAGCCCAGGTGGACCCAGACATTTCTTCCAACCGCCACACAAATGACCACAATTAAAACCAAAACACTCCCACATGGCCCTCATCTTCTTCCATATATTCACTCATCATGACCTCTGGCTGGAGGTTTCCATGAGGGGTGCAGCCATTGGTAGTGTCCAAAATAATCTCACTTGCCCCTCATTTGCCTAAAGTCAGGGTGGCCTGGACACTCTTAATATGAACCAGGAGTGGTCAACTAAGCCTGCCGTTCATGCTGCTCTGTTTCTCCAATTTGAGGCCTACTGACTTTCAGGTATGGAATATTTATGTGAAATAGAGTCATGAGAAAAGCCAAGCACCTCGGCAGAGATTTCAAGAACTCATTTGACCCAAAGGATCAGTATTCTCACTTGATGGATGTCAGGAACCTAACAGAAGAAGGCGAGAGACTTCATCCACAATGACTGATCTTTTGGCCATTTTGGTTTTGGATGCGCACATGCGATCATTCTTTGGATCCATCATGTGCTGAGAATAAAAATCACAGCCACATACAAGGCCAAGAGGCTAATTCAGACACATCCCTTTCCAAAGCAATTAAGCAAAGAGCCACAGGTGATGCCTATTCATTTCAAATTTAAAACTGTTTTCTTCAGGCTTCACAAAGGGGTGGCCTGAGGCAAAGACCTTCCTGACATTCAGGGCAACAGAACATAAGGTAAGCAAAAGGCCCAAAGCAGGGTTTCTCCACTGAGACTTTCCTGGTCACACTGATATCTGAGTTTTCTGAGATGATCTCCATTCTCTTCAGCTATCCAGTATATGGCCATGTCACAGAGCTTGGAGGTGGTACATATCTTGGACACAAATCCCTGAGCCTATTCTGGAGACTGGCCAGAATTCAGGAAGAAAACAGGAACTTAGGATGATAGCAGGTGTTGCCCATCGATAAGACAAGGTGCAGTCCATTCATAAATTGAGCAGGATGAATTATGGTAAGATTTATACTAGACAGGACACATCCATTAATGCATTCTCTTTTCTAATGTCTACAACAATGGACATAGTCGGATACACAAACATAGAAACACTCACCTTGTCAAATGACTTACTCGAAACAGTCCACTTCAATCCAAACAAACCGCCATTCCTACCTTTTGTTAGAACATGAGGCAAAACCACAAACCCACACCCACTCCCATAATGGCACCTCCTTCCCCCATGTAGATCTGTGACTATCTGGCGTGTCCTCTAACTGCTCGGCCATACTATATTCCTTCGAAATAGTCTGTCCTCTCTCAGGTCTTGTTTCCTTGGCTAACTCTGTGAAGTTGTCAGGAAATAGTGGTGAGCCACTACTGGCTTTCTCAGAAAAGGTACCTCTTCAGTGCTCTCCTGGCATTTGGCCATCCTCACATTAGTAGGTACCAAGAAATACTGACTCTGTCCTTGGTAAATCCAAACAAGTGAGACCACTGTGACTGGGAATGGGATAGCGTCTGGGTGCCTGGCCACTAGGATACAAAGATCATAGAGTTCCATCACCAAGGAAATGAGGTATGTCACTTTCTTTGGAATTGAATGAATGAGGTCACTGCCTTGGCTACCAGTTTGTCCTAACACTTGCTTCCAAGGGTCCCATGAGATGGAGGCTGCTCCTACTTCCTGGAACACTTGCACAAGTTAGAATGGTATATCAACCATAGGCACCTGGGAACAGCTCTCCACACAGGTCTGGATTAGTCCATCTTCTCTAACATAAGTAGAGAGAGGCTGATTCAGACACATCCCTTTATCCTGACCAGGTTGTTTGCCATGGAATAGGACTTTTGCTCTCTCAGGTCTTTCATACCTCCCTACAACTTCTCCAGGTATCATTTCTGCATGGACCTTTGAGGTTTTCAGCAGGTGGAAGGTCCCCTAATTCCCTGTATTTTAAGAACAACTCTGTCGCTGCTTTTCTGTAAAATGAGATTGAGGGAACAGTGTATGTTTAGGGTTAATAACAGGTTCAATTTGGGTTAGGAATCATTCTGTGCGATGAATAATGGTATTGGGAACTTGCGATAATTAAAAGAACATAGAGGTGAAATATAAGTATGGAAACAGAAATCTAGGTATGATTTGAAGCACAGGACCTTGTACCTTGGTAGATTTAATGTAGAAGAGAACATCCAGTAAAAAATGGATAGTCGGTAGGATTAGGAAGATAGTCGGTAGGTTTAGGAAGAAGAGTGAGTATAGTATTTGGACCAAAAGTTCTTTAGCAATAGGGTTTCGGTTAGAGAATGAATGAAAATGTCAGCACATATGAAGAGTCAGTCACAATGATTAACTGGGGAAAATAAGTAGGAAAGCAGTTATCAATAGAGACATTATGAAATCAGGCAAAGTATAAAGTGAGTTATAGGATTAGACATTTTCAACAGGGTTTAATTTGTATATATAATCATTGGAAGAAACAAATATGTTGTCACCAATAGGATTGACATTTGAGAGCATTAGGCAACCTTCACATGGATGTTTTTAGTTAAACATTTTCACTTTTCTTTTAGGCTTCGGTACAATCATAAGTGTGACCTTTACATTTTTTGTTCAGAATTTTACTGTGATAAAATATATATGTGGATCTGGTGACATGAGTATTTCTTCCACCATTTCTGGGAGCAATATTTTGAAGACATATACATTAGTGTTAGGGGTACACAGAGGTGTACCCTGTGTCTATGAATATAGAGATAATGCATGAATAGACCATCCTGTGAATAAATAATATAACTGGTTCCATTTCAAATAATGAATTGAATTGATATCTAAAAATATATAAGAAATCATATATATATATATATATATATATATATATATATATATATATATATATACACACACACACACACACACACGCACACGCACAGACATTAAAAAGTAGCAATATAAGAGATCCAACATGGTGGCGGACATGGAGAAATCAAGTATCTGACCTCATTAGCTGCGCAGGCATAGGGAGTCGTAAACTGTCTAAATGCTGTTTGTTCAGAATCACTAGGCAATGCTGACCTGACGTGGATCTGGTGCGAACAGTCTGGGCCCCTGAGAAAACACACAGAGCCCGGATCGGCTGCATAGAAGCTCAGATTTGCCTGCTTCTTGTGACTCAGAACTAACGTTTCCTCTGAAATAACTGGTCGGCCCTTCTGAATTTACAGAGGTAAAAGGCCACTGGATTGAAATGGGGCTTTGGAGACACAGTCAGGACCCATCCATTGCATTGGTCACCTGGCAAAAGGAACGAATGGTCACCATTTGCATGGGATACCACCGTGGAAGAGAACTGATGTCATGGGCAGAGGAGATAACTTCATTGAAACCAGTACGACAGGTGTGTAATTCCCTATGCATCTCTCTCCACACAGCGGGGAAACATTAAGGGCCCCTCCCAGCTCTCTCTTAAGGGGCCCTCCCAGGTCTCCCGTGAGAAAGATGGCCAGACCGAGGGAATCATGTGTGCTGTGGGACTTGTGGCGTGGAATTCCTGGCTACCGCTCCTACTAGTGCTGACAACTGAGGTCTCTTACACCAGCTAATGTGGGCATGGATACCAGAGAGCAAGCAAATTCGCTGGGGGTTCCCAGCCCCAAGCTCTATAAACTTAGTGTCTGAGGGAGGCAAACAGGGAGAGAGTGCCAAGCGTTGATGAAAACAGGGCTACCAGGAGCAGAGACCTGACGTGTAGCAAGTATTGTGGTGAGCGTCACAGTTGAGCGGAGCCTGGCTTGAGGAAACACTAGAGAAGGTCCTAGGCACTCAGGATTAGAGACCCGCCCAGTCTGGGAGGAAGAGCTGCTGCACAGTGATTGGTTCCCACCTATTGAGAGGAGAAGCTTGGCCCAGTGAGCACAGCTCCACCTACTGGAAGAGAAGTTAATTGAACTCTATGACTGCATGTATTATTATTATTATTATTATTTTATTTTTATTTTTTTTCTTTCATTTAAATTTTTTGTGTTGTTCTTTAACTTATTTTAATGTTTTTATTTTTTTAATTTTACTATTATTATTATTTTAAATTTTAATTTTCATTTTTTAATTATCATTATTATTTTAAAAAAATTATTTCTTTCTTTATTTTCTAATTTTTTCTTTTGTCTTTTCATTTCTTTTCAATTTTCTTATTCCCCCATCCTTGAATTCTACCTGCCTATTCTCATTCTCTTTAGTGACTTCTTCCCATCCCTTCTAATATCTTTCCTCCCAAGCTTCAAATAAATTTATAAGAATAAGAAGTAACTCAGCACTCAAACAGAACAAGAAGTAACATGAGCAGCATCAAAAAGCAAGAAAGAAAAGGAGTACAAACAATGAAGGATAACCTAAATATTCAGGAGGACCTAGAATTATCAGAAAATGGTCATATAAAGAACTCAAGGAATACCTTAGACAGATGAAATGGAACCTTAAAGAGGATACGAGAGAGCAAATAAATACAGTGAAAGAACACATTGAAAATGAATTACATAAACAGATAAAAGAAGAAGTTCATCTTCTTTATCAGGAGATAGAGATTATAAATATTTAAAGAATATTTCTAGAAATGAAGGAAACGATAAACCAAATTAAAAACTCAATTGAGAGTATCACTAACCGTGTGGAGCAAGTAGAAGACAGAATGTCACATAATGAAGACAAAATATATCATCTTGAAAAGAGTCTAGCCAACACAGAAAGGCTGGTAAAAAATCACGAGAAAAACATCCAAGAGATATGGTATAACATAAAAAAACCAAACTTATGAGTCATCTGGATAGAGGAAGGTACAGAGATTCAAACTATGGGAATGAAAATTTTCCAGAAATAAAAAAGGAAATGGATATACAAATTGAAGATGCTTACAGGACACAGAGCACACAAAATCACAGTAGACCAACGCCAAGACACATTGTTATGAAGCTATCCAATATACAGAACAAAGAGAAAACTTTAAAAGCTTCAAGAGAAAGGAGGAAGATTACATTCAGGGGTAAACCAATAAGGTTAGCAACCTATTTTTCATCACAGACACTGAAAGTGAGAGGATCCTGGAACAACGTATTTCAAACATTGAAAGACAATGGATGCCAAACAAGAATTCTGTATCCAGCAAAATTCAGCTTCAGGTACGACAACGAAATAAAAATCTTTCATGATAAACAAAGGTAAAAGAATTTGCAGCCAGAAAACCACCATTGCAAAGTGTCTTGAGCAAAACACTGCACGAGAAAGAAATGAAAAACAACAACCAAAACCATCAGTGGGAAGTGCCTCAGTAATGACAGAGGGCGGGGGAAAAGCTAATCATGGAGAAACAAAGTAAATTTTAAAAAGCGATAAATATTCAAACATGGCTGGCAGTAGAAACCATATATCAATAGTTACACTAAACATTAATGGCTTAATCTCTCCAATAAAGCAACATAGGCTTGTAACTTGGATTCAAAAAACAAATCCAACAATATGTTGCCTCCAGGAGACATATCTGAATGGAAAAGACATACACAGGCTGAAGGTGAAAGGTTGGGAAAAAATATACCATGCACACGGTCCTCATAAGCAAGGAGTGGTGGCCATCCTCAAATCGAATTAAATCGACTTCAAGACTAATTTAATCAAAAGGGATAATGAAGGAAATTATATACTGTTAAAAGGAACCATTCACCAACAAGACATAAAAATTATCAGTATTTACGCACCATTAAATGGTGCTGTGACGTTCATAAAACAAATTCTCCTCAAGTTCAAGAATCAAATAGCCCACAACACAATAATTATGGGTGACTTCAACACACCTCTCTCACCATTGGACAGATCCTCCAAATAAAAGTTGAATAAAGAAACTATAGAACTCAATATCACAATCAATAACATAGACTTAACTGACATATATAGAATATATCAACCATCATCAAGTGGATATAATATTTTTTAGCAGCACATGGATCCTTCTAAAAAATAGACCATATATTATGCCATAGAGCAACCTTCAGTAAATATAAAGGGTGGACTTAATACCATGAATTTTATTGGATTATAATGGAATGAATCTGGAAACCAATGAAAAAGAAGGAAGGAAAAATCCTACATCACATTGAAAATGAACAACATGTTACTGAATGATTAATGTGTTACAGAAGACATAAATGAGAAAATCAAAAAATTCTTCAAGATAAATGAAAATACAGAAACAACATATCGGAGTCTATGGGACACAATGAAAGGTGTTTTAAGAGGGAAATTCACCACCTTGACGTCATTCCTCAAAAATAGGAAAGAACAACAAATAAATGAGCTCACACTTCATCTCAAAGCCCTAGAAAAGGAAGAGCAAAACAACAGCAAATGTAGCAGAAGGCAAGAAATAACTAAAATCAGAGCGGAAAACAACAAAATTGAAACAAAAGAAACTATTGAAAAAATTACAAAACTAAAGCTTGGTTCTGCAAAAAATAAATAAGAAGGATAGACCCTTAGCATCCCTTTATGTTCAAAACATTTGAAAAACTAGAGATAACAGGAATTTACCTCGACATTGTAAAAGCTATCTATGTTAAGCCTCAGGCTAGCATTATTCTGAATGAAGAAAAATTGAAGCATTCCCTCTAAAATCTGGAACAAGACAGAGATGTCCTCTACCACCACTTCTATTCAATATAGTTCTCGAAACACTGGCCAGAGCAATTAGACAGATGAAAGAAATAAAAGGCATGAAAATAGGAAAAGAATAACTTAAATTATCACTACTTGCAGCTGATATGATTCAATATATAGAAGACCCAAAAGGGTCTACAAAAAAAACTACTAGAAGTTAGAAATTATTTCAGCAATGTGGCAGGATATAAAATCAACATTCATAAGTCAAAGGCATTTCTGTATATCAGTGACAAAACTTCTGAAACGGAAATGAGAAAAAAAAAAAAAAACACTCCATTCACAATATCCTCAAAAAATAAAACTAAAATCCTTGGGAATCAACCTAACAAAAGAGGTGAAAGATTTATACAATGCAAACTACAGAACCCTAAAAAGAGAAGTAGAATAAGATCTTAGAAGATGGAAAAATATACACTGTTCATGGATAGGGAGAACTAATATCATCAAAATGGTGATATTCCTAAAAGTTCTCTATAGGTTTAATGTAATGCCAATCAAAATCCTAACGGCATTTCTTGTAGAAATAGAGAAAGCAATCATGAAATTCATATGGAATAATAAAAGATCCAGAATAGCAAAAGCAATTCTAACCAGGATGTGTGAATCAGGCGGTATAGCGATACCAGATTTCAAACTAAATTTCAGAGCAATAGTAACAATGACAGCATGGTACTGGTACCAAAACAGGCGGGTGGACCAATGGTACAGAATGGAGGACACAGAGATTAATCCACAATGCTACAACAATCTTCTATTTGATAAAGGAGCTAAAAGCATGCAATGGAGGAAGGATAGCATCTTCAACAAATGGTGCTGGAAAAACTGGAAATCCATATGTAACAAAATGAAACTGAATCCCTTTCTCTTGCATGCACAAAAGTTCACTCAAAATGGATCAAGGGCCTTGATATCAAAACAGAGACATGGCGTCTGATAGAAGAAAAAGTTGGCTACGATCTACATACTGTGGGGTCGGGCTTCAAATTCCTCAATAGGACATCCATAGCACAAGAGTTAATAACAAGAGTTAATAACTAGAATCAACACATGGGACTTACTCAAAGCAAAAAGTTTTTTCTCAGCAAAAGAAACAATAAGAGAGGTAAATAGGGAGCCTAAATTCTGGGAACAAATCTTTACTCCTCACACTTCAGATAGAGCCCTAATATCCAGAGTATACAAAGAACTCACAAAATTAAACAATAAGATAACAAATAACCCAATCAACAAATGGGCCGAGGACCTCAACAGACATCTCAGAGGAGGACATATAATCAACAAGTACATGAAAAAATGCTCACCATCTCCAGTAGTCAGAGAAAGGTGAATCAAAACCACCCTAAGATACCATCTCACTCCAGTAAGATTGGCAGCCATTATGAAGTCAAACAACAAGTGTTGGTGAGAATGTGGGGAAACAGGTACACTTGTACATTGCTGGTGACACTGCAAATTGGTGCATCCAATTTGGAAAGCAGTATGGAGATTTCTTGGAAAGCTGGGAATGAAACCACCATTTGACCCAGCTATTCCCCTTCTCGGTCAATTCCCTAAAGACCTAAAAAGAGCATGCTGCAGGGACACTGCTACATCGATGTACATAGCAGCACAATTCACAATAGCAAGACTGTGGAACCAACCTATATGCCCTTCAATAGATGAATGGATTAAAAAATGTGGCATTTATACAGAATGTAGTATTACTCTGCATTAAAAAATGACAAAATCATAGAATTTGCAGGGAAATGGATGGCACTAGAGCAGATTATGCTAAGTGAAGCTACCCAATCCCTTCAAAACAAATGCCAAATGTCTTCTTTGATATAAGGAGATTAACTAAGAACAGAATAGGTATGAAGAGGATGAGAAGAAGATTAACATTAAAACAGGGATGAGAGGTGGGAGGGAAAGGGAGAGAGAAGGGATATTGCATGGAAATGGAAGGAGACCCTCAGGGTTATACAAAATTACATACAAGAAGAAAGGGAAAAATAATACAAGGGGGAGAAATTTATTACTGTAGAGGGGGTAGAGAGAGAAGAGGGGAGGAGAGGGGAGGGGAGGGGGGATAGTAGAGGATAGGTAAGGCAGCAGAATACAACAGACACTAGTATGGCAATATGTGAATCAATGCATGTGTAACTGATGTGATTCTGCAATCTGTAAACGGAGTAAAAATGGGAGTTCATAACCCACTTGAATCAAAGTGACAAATATGATGTATCAAGAACTATGTAATGTTTTGAACAAGCATAAATAAAAATTAAAAAAAAAGAAAACTAACTTCGGTGAGTGATGCACGCGAATCCTAATATTTTTACAGTAACTGACCCAGTTTAACATCAATGCAAGTAGATTCCAATGGTACATGATGTGTACTTTGACGTTCATTTTTATTCAACACTGGTACATACTATTTCCTCAGTTTATGCACATCACAGGATATATATTTCATCGACAATTTAGCAAATTTATAGGCATTTGTTTCACTTTCAATCACTTCCTGCTTCAGAACACATGGATTCCTCCATATTTCTTGACTGGTAATTTCATGAGACTTCTTTCCAAACACATTATTTTCGACTTCCATAATCACTTTTTAAGCAAAACTCACACACACTTCATGATAAACAATAACCCTAAGATGACAATTAGATATATAACTGGTTGGAATTATTGATTGTATGTCAATATATGATTTCTTATATATTTTCAGATAACAATTCAATCCATTATTTAAAGTGGAATCAGTTATATTATTTATTTACAGTATGTTCTATTCATGCATTATCTCTATATTCATAGACACAGGGTACACCACTTTGTACCCCCAATACTAATTTATATGTCTTAAAATATTGCTCACAGAAATGGTGGAAAAAATACTCATGTCACATGATCTACATATATATTTTATCACAATAATTTTCTGGGCACAAAATGCAAAGGTCACACTTATGATTGCACCAAATCCTAAATGGAAGTTGAATATGGATTACTAAAAACATCCATTTCCAGTTTGCATAATGCTTTCAAATGTCATTTCTGTTGGTGACTACATATTTGTTTCTTCCTAAAATTATGTATTCAATCTCGATCCTGTTGAAAATGTGTAAACCTATCATTCACTTTACAATTGCCTGATTTTGTAATGTCTCTATTGATATCTTCTTTCCTATATTTTCTGCAGTTCATCATTGTGACTGACTCTTCGCATGTGCTGACATTTACATTCACTGTGTAAATGAAACCGTATTGCTAAAGAACATTTGATCCAAATTTTATACTCACTCTTCTTCCTAAACCTACCGACTCTCTTCCTAATCCTACCGACTATCCAAATTTGAGTGGATGTTCTCTTCTACAATCAATCTTCCAAGGTACAAGGTCCTATGCCATTGATTATCAATTTATCTGAGACAAACGTGCAGAACATAATTAAAAGCTAAGTATCCCAATAAAGGGCCTCATTCCCTTCTGGGCTACAAATCTTACCTAGATTTCTGTTTTTATACTTATATTTCACCTCTATAGTTTTATAAATATCGCAGGTTCCCAATACCATTATTCATCAATCAGAATGATTCCGAACCCAAATTGAACATGTTATTAACCCTAACCATACACTGTTCCCTCAATCTAACTTTACAAAAGAGAAGGGACAGGGTTCGTCTTGCAATACAGCAATGTAGGGGATCTGCCACCTACTGAGAAACTCAAAGGTCCATGCATATTTGATCCCTGGAGAAGATGTAGGCAGCTATGAAAGACCTGAAAGACCAAAACAACCTGGCAAACAACCTGGTCAGGATGAAGGGTTGTGTCTGAGTAAGCCTCTCTCTTCTTAATGTAGAGAAGATGGACCAAATGAGGCCTATGAGGAGAGCTGTTCCGCAAACTGGTGCGGCCAATTTGAAAAGCAGTATGGAGATTCCTGGGAAAGCTTGGAATGGAACCACAATTTGACCCAGCTATTGCCCTTCTTGGACTATTTCCTGAAGACCTTAAAATAGTGTAACTCTGGGATACTGCCACATCGATGTTCTTAGCAGTACAATTCACAATTGCTGCACTGTGGACCCAACCTAGATGCCCTTCAATAGATGAATGGATAACAAATGTGGCATTTATACACCATGGAGTATTACGCAGCACTAAAATATGACAAAATCATGGAATTTTCAGGGAAATGGATGGTAATAGAGCAGATTATGCTTAGTGAAACTAGCCAATCCCTAAAAAACAAATACCAAATGTCTTCTTGGATATAATGAGAGCAACTAAGAACAGAGCAGGGAGGAAGAGCAGGAAGAAAAGATTTACATTAACAGAGACATGAGGTGGGAGGGAAAGGGAGAGAAAAGGGAAATTGCATGGTAATGAAGGGAGACCCTCATTGTTATACAAAATTACACATAACAGGTTGTGAAGGGAATGGGAAAATAAACAAGGAGAGAAATTAATTACAGTAGATGGGGTAGAGAGAGAAGATGGGAGGGGGAAAGAGGGGGGATCATAGAGTATAGGAAAGGTAGCAGAATACAACATTAACTAATAGGGCATTATGTAAAAATGTGGATATGTAACCAATGTGATTCTGCAATCTTTATTTGGGGTAAAAATGGGAGTTCATAACCCACTTGAATCTAATGTATGAAATATGATATGTCAAGAGCTTTGTAACGTTTTGAACAACCAAAAAAAGAAAAAAAGTAGCAATATATATGCCAATCGAAATTCATCATGAAATATATATAATCCACAGATGCAAAAATATTCATTTTACTGAACATGGATTTATGTATAATGTTATTGAACTAGGAAGCTCACCCATAGGTTGAATTTTCAGTTTGAACAGCGTTTAGGAGTAGTGATCTCTTCTCACAATTTGTATCTGCCAATTCAGCCACCTCACAAGTATGTACGTGTGATACTAGGTAGGATTCTCTATGTGCATATAAAAATACATGTGCTACAGAGAAAGGGAGACAGGATTCCCATTTTTGTTAACTTTAAAAACACATGTAGAATTATTTCAACAAAAAATTGACTAGATTTATAGCTCCTATACTATATAATGCAAAAGGCAATTCCAACTACACACCATGCCTCCTCTGAACGGCTTGTATTTCTATTCTTCTTGGGTTATGTTTCACCATCATATTAGGATTATTAGTCAGAGTCTAGTAGGGTATGGGTTAGTGCCAGGAATTCAGTATTTCAAATGGAAAATTGGAAAATGAATCCAATGTGTATGCAAATATGTGATATACAATAATCTTCCCACTCTCATCCAGAACAATGCTTTGACATTACCTTTGCCCCAAGTAAGACACAATTAGAGGAGAAGAGTTAGACATTCTGTGAATACTTATCTGGAATGGAAAATGCTCAGGAGTTCACAACCTTGGAGGTGGTAGAGGAGTTTCCAAAAGGAAGGGACAGGGGTGATCACTCAACGTGATCTTTCATTAATATTGGGAGCCATCTTGCCACAAAGCCATGGAAAGATAATTTTTGCTTTACTATAAATTACTGCAAATTCTGAACCTGCTTGGAATGCCTGCCCATGCCTTGAATTCACCCATGCCTGTCTTACTGACCAGATCACAGCCCTCTCTGAAACCTTACTGAAACCTCATAAATATTGGCCTTCCCTGGCCAGACAACGACCCTCTCTGAGGCTCTAATGGTCCTCATAATTTCTGATGCTGGGGCCAGCAAATAAAAAATGTAAACTACAATTAGTGTGATGCTTGTCAAAGTTCTGTTTTCTGATACTCCCTTTTTGTGTAACTTTTTGGGCTATAAAGCTGGGGTGTAGGAAAGGTGGGGATGCTGTCTTTTTCCAGCCGTTTTGAGAAGGAGAGTCAGCCTAGCCGGTTGAACTAATAAGCTTGCCTTAATTTGATTTTAATTGGAGTCAGTGGTATTTTCTTGCATCCTGGTCTAACATTTTGGAGTTCCCCAGCGAGATGACGTTACCAGATCATAAGACCAGACTGCTGGAAATTCTGACGCTGGCCTTTCCTCCAGGGCTCAGGGCTGGAGAGCCAAGTTCCAAAGCCTTGGAGTGAGCATTTGGTCCAGGGAGCACTGCAGTGAACCATCGCACTAAAACTATTAGCAAGCACCTGGTGGAGGAGGCCTCCATAGGTAGGTGGTGCCTTTATAAAATCTGATATCCGGTTAAGGGAGATGTCTTCTGATGACAGAGAGGTGGCCTGGGGAGGCTCACATGTACTCCTGTCCAGGACAGTAACAAGAATTGTTCTGTCCTCTGTTCTGTTCTGTATGGAATTTCTCTGAAAGGGTAGAAAGGTGCAGCCGGGCACGCAGGAGCTCCTACCCCGGAGCTTCAGCAAGACATTTCATTGCTCCTCTGTTTTTCTGTATCTTCACCAGGTTTCTGTTTCTTTGTGTTTTGTTCTGTGTTCTATATGTTTTCTTGTTTGTTTGTTTTTGTGCATTTTGTTGTGTGATTTCTGTGGTAAAAACTTAAAGATATTGGACGTAAAAATGGGTAATAAAGCAACTAAGCCTTACACCCTTTGGACTGTGTTCTAAAAAACTGTGTTGAAGTTTACCCCCCTTTGTTAAGCAGGATGAGAGAAGCCCCTAGCTGGCAGCCTGGAACTCACCCACTGCAGAGGGCAATGCCTGCTGGCCACCAAAGAACAGAGTATCTCCAAGGTTAACAATGGAAACTCCTTTAAAACCCCTTGTTGCTCCAGTTCAAGAGAGTCACAACCTTTGGGCAGAGTCCCCTGTGTCTCTGCTTTGTTAGCAAAGCAGTAAACCTCCCTTTTTATTTTTCTCAAACCCTGTCCTCATTATTAAATAGGTATTAATTCGCTTCAAGGTCAGAAACCGAAATTTAAGTTACAAATTTTGATAACCCCCCGACCCTGGAACTTTTTGAGAGCTGACTACTGAAATGTTAGGAGATGGAGCGAGATTGGGGTGGAACCAAACCAGAGGAGTTAATCCTATAAGTAAAAGGAGGGACTGAGGGACTCCCAGGATCTACCAAAGCCCTGTTGCTTCAGGGAATTCCTTCCTTCGTTCCCTGCACTGTAAGGATTATGCCACCTCTGTCTTTTTAAAAAAAAGAAAAAGAAAAAGGAGACACTAAATGCAGTAAAGTCACCATGGAAACCCTTGATATTACATTTCAGGTTGCCGTCTGTGAAAACATCTGATCCCCTTGTGAGGACATCTATCCTGCCACTGGTGTAGGAGATTTTTCTCTTATCAGCTCTGTTTTTAAGGCTTCTGTCTGTCAGCCATAGTCTGGAGCTCCTTTCTGTCTGTCTTGTGTCTTTGTTTCTGGCCCTTTAAGACATGTGCAATAATGTGCTGATATTATAAATTGTTTCTTGGGAATGATATTAGTTCAATGTGTGTCTAAATAATGGTGTTTTATTGTAACAATCTGGTATCTGGATGGGTTTTTGTAGCATTGCTCAATCTTGCAGTTAAAAGTCGGGTTTAGGTAATTGTTTAGTTTATGATTTCAGATAATTCATGCCAGATAACTTAAATGCTTAGGATGGAAAACTAAAGCACTCTTCTTCCAAGTTGGCAAGTAACTTCCCAAACATTCAGTTTTATTTTTCACCAATTTTGAATTGGGTAGACTGAGAAAATATCACAGTGTGTACCAGTGCATTAATTTGGACAAGGATAGTAAATCATATTATGGTATCTGTTGACAAAACAAGATGTAAAGATATAAAATTTTGTGAATTTCATCTTAAAATTGTATCATAATTTTCAACATCCGAACCTCAAAATTATGGTTAAAATGCCTTAGGCCTGAGGTGTCTGCTCAGAATAGCAGTTTTACCCTGCTCCTTTCAGACCTCAGCAAGGACTTTTGTTGAAATGCAAATGAAAGAAGCCTGCAAGCTCAGTAGGAGACTGATCTGAGGCCTAAGGCAGGAAAAAAGGTAAATTGTATGGTATTTACTAATTACTGGCCAGTCATTTTTTCTAGGACTCTTATTTTTTTCCTTAGATTCTGTATTCTTTTTTTGAGCTCATGATTTTGATCCTGCAGACCTAGGTTAATGTTTTTCTGATCAGCTCTATCTTTGACCAACAGTGGAGTTTTTGAAACATTGCAATGGAGATTTCAACTGCAAAAAGCTACAAGGCCTTTACTATTATTATGTGTGCACACTTTTGTTAGTGTTGTATGTCTATATATACATATATCCCTATATCATATATATGTTATACAAATTAACACATATAAGGAGCATTCATAAAAAAAGCACTCATATAAACAAATTTTGAAACGTGGATCCAAAGATCTTAAATTCTCATGATTTAATTGGTGCAATTTAAATTGGATAAACAGATAAAAATAAATGTCTTTAAATTTAACCTTACAAGTTTTTCTAGGTGTTCAAAAATCTAATAAAATATTAATGCCGACAAAAGGCCTAATATGCCTTGGTTCTAGAACTTTTTCTTCAACAAAAAATGGTACACTGTTCAATACATTTGTTTAATATTTTGATAAATAAGTAAAGTAAATTTGATATGGGATTACTCATTCATGAGTACTTTTGTTAGATATCTGATTGATTTACTAAGGTCTGTATAAGTTTGTCCTAAAGTCTGTATAAGATTGTAAAAATCAGTCATGTGTTAAAGAGACAAAAATTTCTCAAAACATAATTTTACCCATAACATTGTGGTTATTAAGTTTTATTTTTCTAGAGCAAGCAACCATAAAAATTAAACAACTGATTAAATAAGAACTGTTATTTTAGAGCACTGTACTGCCATTTCTTTAAAAGCTAAACTTGGTTAATGTAGAAACATCAATGCAATTGTGATGCTATTAATGTGCTCATATCTTCCAGGTATACAAGTCTGTAAGGTAGAAACTTTAAAAGAGCATTATATCAAGGTGGTGTTCTGAAGTTGTATGGTAATATATATATATATATATATATATATATATATATATATATATATATAGGATTTATTTACCTGTTGTCAATAAGATATGTAAACTTTTATGTTACTCTTTATATTGGGGAACAATTTAAATGTATTTTAAGTTAATGAGAGCCTAATCTATGTAAAGGTTAAAAACTTTCAGCCTTTTTTTAATTCATGTTTTAAAAACTATATCATACGGTGTTAGCTAATGTTCATGTGACCTCAAATAATTTATGTAAACTTTGTAAAATGATATTTAAAAAACAAAGATTAGCTTTAGAATTAAAACACTTAAGATTAATAAAGAGCCCTGCCTTACCTGAGATAAGGCTCTGTGTCCCATCTTATTATGTGAGAATGACTGCGAAAGCAGTAGGTCAGATGTTATTTCATTTAAAGTTATTTTGAAAAGTTTTTTTTTTTTCCTGTCAACATTACTAGCATCTCAAACAGAGGATATAATGTATAACTCAGCCAAAAATTTTAGGGTAGCTATTACACGAACTAAGTTTGTTTACTGTTGTTAATTTTATTTTGTAATTTCCTTATGGGTGATATAAAGATTCCCTGTTAGTGTTTTACAGCAGTGTTGCTTTAAGAACACAACATTGGTTAATTTAAGATAATTAGCCATCACCTACAAGACAGACAGAATAATACAAATCCCAAATAATAAAAAGATAAATAATTTTAAATTATAGACATTAAAGCCCAGTATTCTTTATATAAGTCTGTTAAAATTTATTTGATGGATGTTTAAGATTAGGATTTAAAATTAAAGTTATATGAAAAGGGACAAGAAAACCAATATTTGGCTCTTGCCCTCTGAGTCAGTCTGTATCCAGGGAACAGCGGACTTCTCTAAAGAGCTTTGCAACTCTGAACCGCATAACCTCCTGATCAGGGAGATTAATGAGACCACTGGAGAACAGAAAGCCAATCAGTGCATTTGCTAAGAAGAGGAGAGTCATCAGAGAAGGGAAACATCCCTGATGCTTCCGAGGGAAGCCACATGGTCAAGCAAGACCTGGACCCACCTAGCGCAAATGGCACTAGCAGAACTGAGAAGCTGCTCTCAAGTTTCCCCAGGAATGACTCCCATAAAATCTCAGCTGACTGTTCAGAATAGATAGAAACAAAAGTCAGTTTGACTGCTTCATCTTAAACACTTAGAAAAGACAGTTAAAAACAAATTACAGCCATTTCTGGGCATTTTATATAATAATAGTAATAATAATATTTTCAGGTATACACTTTATGTTAGCCTCCCAAAATAAGTAAGACTGGAAGCTACAAAGAAGGATTCTCAGACAGGAATGCCTGATAACTATAAAAAGAGGCTATCAAGATTATCTGCCAGTGGCAGAAGTTTTTAGTTGAAGGCCTACAGATATTCTTAACCTAAACACATAGGCTTGGTATTTGTTAGTATGATTATCCAGCAATGAGTAAGAGAATTAAAGGTTTCTCTATTAGACACAGAGGTCATACTAGTAAAAATATTTTGCAAGATCAGATGACATTAAATTATTAAACTGAATCTTATGGGGAGGGACAAATGTAACACTAAAAGTTAAATATTAAGTTGACAGTCCTGATAACTGGGGATATTAAAGACTGGTGAGGGAACTTCTATACAGTGACATGTTCCAGCTGCTGCAACATTTATTAAGTACTCATGTTTTTTTGTTTCTCTCATAGAAGAACCCATTCCCAGATGACTTTACTACCTGTTCTTCCCCATCCAGACTTCAAACCTAACTGACTTCTAAAAGGCGACTAATGTCCCTCAGGCGGTGCCCCCTCACGTCACCCTCTCTCAGCTCAGAAGAAGTCTAAATGAGTGACGCCTCTCTTCTTACAACAATGGAGACAAAAATAAATAGAATATCAATATAAGTAATTAATTAAGTCAGGTAAAATCAGGGAGACCTGTTTTTGGGTGAGTTCAAAAAATCGGGAGACTATTACCTGAGGGATTAAAATTCCCACAGTGCTCTTCCTACCCAATCAAATATATGAAAAAAACACATTAGAAAAGGGGGGAATGATTGACCCAACCTGATCTTTTATTAAAATTGGCAGCCATCTTGCCACAAAGCCGTGAAAAGATAATTTTGGCTTAACTATAAATTGCAGCAAGATCTGAACCTGCTTGGAAAGCCTGCCCGTGCCTTGAACTCACCCATGCCTGGCTCTCTGACCAGATAACAGCCCTCTCTGAAACTTTGTTGACACCTCATAAATATTGGCCTTCCTTGGCCAAACGACACTCTCTGAGGCTCTAATGGTCCTCATAAATTCTGATGTTGGGGCCAGCAAACAAAAATGTAAAATACCATTAGTGTGATGCTTGTCAGAATTCTGTTATTTTTAACCCCACTTTTGTGTAACTTTCTGGGCTATAAAGCTGGGCTGCTCTCCTGTTCCCAACGTTTTGGGAGGGAGAGGCAGCCAGGGTGGTGGAAATAATAAGCTTGCTTTAATCTGATTTTAATTGGAGACAGTGGTCTTTTCTTGCAACCTGGTCTAAAAGGTAAACACTACACAAACCTGGAGCTCTGCCGGACTAAAGACTTCTTGAGAAACTGCCTTTGACGATGGGCACTCGACATATATGTTGTTGTCAGAAGCTTTAGCTTCCATTCAAATGAGACCATCAAAGCTGGGTCTACATCTATGAGACCTGGAGGATATTGTTTCAATTTTTCCAAAGAACATGAGGAAGCAGTGCTGACTTCTCTCTGTAGGTAAACTGTGGCCACTGAAAGCTAAGTGTCTCCGCATGTGGACTGTGAAGCCACTTGGTCATCCTCCACTTTTCATGGTGTTTCTTTCTACTGCACTGGGAGTTTGGTATTTGCCTCATGAAATACAATGACTTCAACTGGTACACAGTGATGTAGGGAGTCCTGTCACGTGTGGTGGGTCAGGGTCTGCAGGAGAATGCACCAACCAGGCTTCTATCCCACATAGCTTGACCCTTTGACCATAGCAACCTGATTCTGAACATTGCCCTGAAACGTCTCCATATAACAAAATGCCTTTTATGGAGAGGTTTCAGACATATAAGTGATTCCTGTCTGTAACATGTCAGCCACAAGTCATTTGGAAGTCAATGGCAGAATCACATGTCCCGACCACAGATGTTTTATCACACAGCTGCACACAACAGCTTTTGGCCCACTACTCAGCAGGCCCCAACATACTGGCATCTCTGTTCTACACCATTTTCATAAAACCCAGTCAATCAAGGCACTGTCTGGTACACTCAGGATCAGCAACTGTACATCCAAAGGTTCTCCAGTGGCAGATGGCCATGGGAAGTTCAAAAATTTCATGGTATTTATCTAGCCATTTTCAAAGACGAAGTTGGAGAAACTGTGGGTTTCAATTCATTAAGGAACCATTAAATTTAGAGGAAGCACATTTCAATGAATAATCTAGAGAACTCTCACAGGCAAGGGTTCCCAAAGACTGGCCAAAAGGTCACATGAAGCCAGCCCCATTGAGGTCTACAATGTAAGGTCCATGTGTGTTTTGACTCTCAACTATGGCTTCCAAGTCTTTCAGAAAAAAAATCATGTGATATCCTGGCTGAGATTCCCAGTGCTCTGTGGAAAGCCACTCTGGGCTTAGATCTCGGTGTCCAAGGGCGACTCTCATGTGTGGCCTCCTAAAATCCCAACACAATTCATGGCGATACTTCTCTGAAGTCAGTTCCATAACGCATTCTCTAAGAGGAATCACACCAGAGTTCAAGCCCAGGTGGACCCAGGCATCTCTTACAACCACCACACAAATGACCACAATTAAAACTAAAACACTCCCACATGCTCCTCATCTTCTTCCACATAGACACTCATCATAAACTCTGGCTGGAGGTTTCCATGAAGGGCACAGCCCAATACACTGTTCAAAATAAGCACCCTTGCCCCTCATTTGCCTAAAGTCAGGGTGGCCTGGACACCCTTGCTGTGAACCAAGAGTGATCAAATAGGCCTGCCCTATATCTGATCTGCTTCTCCAATTTGAGGCCTAATGACTGTCTGGTATAGATTCTTTATGTGAATTGGTATCATAGAAAACCCAAGCCCCTATCGGCTAGGCTCTGCAGGGATTTGAAGAAATGATTTGACCCAAATGATCCCTATTCTCACTTGATTTAGCTCAGGAAGCTTACAGAGGAAAGTGAGAGACTTCATCCACAATGACTGCTTTTTGGCCATTTTGGTTTTGGATGCACACTTGGAAACTTTTTTTAGATCCATCAGGTGCTGAGAATCTAAGCCACTGCCACCCCACCGGGCCAAGTGGCTGTTTCAGACACATCCTTTTCGAAAGCAATTAAGCAAAGAGCCACAGGTGATGCCCATTCATTTCCATTTGAAAACTGTTTTCTTCAGGCTTCACAAAAGGGTGGCCTTAGGCAAAGACCTTCCTGACATTAAGGGTAATAGAATCATAAGTAAGAAAATGGCCCAAAGCAGGGTTTCTCCACTGAGACATTACTGGTCACACTGATATCTGAGTTTTCTGAGATGCTCGCATTCCCTTCAGCTATCCAGTACATGGTCATGTAACAGAGCTTGGACGTGGTACATATCTTGGAAATAAAGCCATGAGGATACTCTGGAGAGTGGCCAGTATTCAGGAAGAAAAGAGGAACTTAGGAAGATAGTAGCTGTTCACCATCCATTAGGCAAGCCACACTCCATTTTTAAATTGGGTGGGAAGAATGCTGGGAAGCTTTATACTAGACAGGACACAACCATTGATGCATTCGCATTTCAAATGTCTACAACCACGGATACAGTGGGATACACAGACATAGAAACACTCGTGTTGTCAAACGACTTTCTAGAAACTTTCCAGTCCAAACCTACAAACCGCCATTCCTACCTATTCTCAGAACATGAGACAAAACCACAAACTCACACCGACACCCACAACGGCACCTCCTTCCCCCAAGTATGGCTGTGACTATCCTGAGTGTCCTCTGACTGGTGAGCCATAATATGTTCCCATGAAATGGCCTGTCCAATCTCAGATCTGGTCTTCTTTTCAAACTTTTAGAAGTTGTCAGGAGCCATGGTTGAGCCACTACCTGCTTTCTCAGAAAAAGCCACTCTTCAGAGCTCTCCTGAAATTTGGCCATCATCACATAAGTAGGTACCAAGAAACACTGACTCTGTCTTTGGTAAATTCAAACAATTGAGACCACTGGGACTGAAACTAAGACTTGCTCTGGGTGCATGGCTTCCTGGATCCCAAGTTCAGAAAGTTCCATCACCAAGGAAGTGTGGTAGGTCACTTCCTTCAGGAACTCAATGAGGTCACTGTGATGGAAAACCACTTTGTTCTAACAGTTGCTTCCAAAGGTCCCATGAGATGGAGGCTGCCCCTACTTCCTGTGACACTTTCACAAGTTAGAATGGTATATCAACCATAGGCATCTGGGAACAGCTCTGTACACAGGCCTGGTTTGGTCCATTTAATCTACATTAAGAAGAGAGAGGCTGATTCAGACACATTCCTTCATTCTGACCAGGATGTTTGACATGGAAGTTGACATGGATTTGACTTTTGCTCTCTCAGGTCCTTCATAGGTAAAAAGGTCGGTCAAAAGTCGGAGGAAAAGACCACCAAGAGACTGTCTCATGCCACAGCAAAAGGTTTATTGGGCGTCCAGCATGCTGCGGCTCAGAGCTAACTTCAGAGGAGCAAAGAACAAAGAGCCCCAAAAACAACTTGAGCAGAGTTTATTTACATTCTTTAGAGAGGGCAGGGACTTTGCATACATCATAGCCTCCTTTAGCAAATCAACATACCACGGGAAAATCAAATAACAACCCAAAAACATGATTAGCACATTCATTGGCAGGAAGAGGTCGGACAGGGGGTGATTGGTTAGCCCTGAGAAGGGTATACGTTTAAACTGATTGGTTGAAGCCCTGAGATGTATACGTGATGAGCTGCACGGTTTCTGGGAAGGGGTTGTTTAGCAACTAGGTGGTCAGGGAAGATTTCAACACACATCTAATTGGCAGTTCCGGGAATTGTCTTAACTGTCACAGGAATTTCAGGTTCTGAGTGCAGCTTGGAAACTTTACAAAACCTGGTTCTTTATGTTTCAATTTTAATTTCTTTTATTCTTTCATTTCCCACTCCTTTTTCTTACTACATTTAATCTTAAAAGTAATGAATCATAATTATTGCGGGGTCTCACACTCTATTTCTGCCAGTGGAGCGTATTTCTGTCTGATTACCATGAGTTTTTCCTGCCCAATTTGAGCCTGGAGAAATGAAACTATGCGGTTAAGCAAACAAGGTCCCAAAGTTAGCAACACCATAAGGATGATCAGGGGTCAAGCTAAGCCTGATAGGAGTGTAGTTAACCAGGGGGACTGGGTAAACCATCACTCAAACCACCCTTGTTGAATCTCCCTTTCTCTCTGGCGCTCTTCAAGGCATTTTCTCAATTTACTCATGGATTCTTTTACAACTCCAGTATGGTCAGCATAAAAACAACATTCTTCTCTCAGTGCAGCACAGAGGCCCCACTCCCTCATGAAGAGGAGGTCTAATCCTCGCCTGTCCTGTAAAACAACTTCAGAGAGAGAGTTTAAGGATTCCTACAGCACTGTGATGGAGGTCTCTAATGTCTTCCAGTCTTGATCTATTGCTGTTTCTAATCAGGCCATTTGTTGTGACCCATGGATCATAGCAGCTGTTCCTGTACCCACTCCTGCAGCAGCTCCTATCCTCAATAGGATGGCTATAGTAAGGGACACTGGATGCCAGCAAAATCAGGTTGTTTGTCCCCCTAGTAGACCTTAAAATGATTCTGCATCATAATAAACCACCCTGGGAAGTATCTGCACCATTAAACAATAATTTACAAAGCTGTCAAATACATGGGTTGAAATGCAAGGAGTTCTGACTGTGTGGAGTTCAGTACAATTAAGGTTCCTTTAATTAGTTCCCAGGGGCAGGAGTCAGCTGTACTCTGGACTGGGGAAGTAGGCAAAGATGGAAACTGGGAAGTATGAGATGGTTGAGGGGTTCTGGTAGATCTAGGCATGGGAGGTTTTGGAGGCTTAATTCCTGGCTTGAGGGGATTGGGCCCTATTGCTGTGGGATTTTCTTCCTTTTTAAGCAGGATGGTGAACCAGTGACCAAAGTCATAACGAGGGCCATAAATATAGAATCGCATTTCCCATGTATTTTCCATAGACCATGTTGTTCTGAGGTAGCCCCTTTTTTTGGAAGTGAAAGTTATATTGAGGGGGTAACATAGACTATTCTTTCCTCAGCGAGTTTTTGACACAACTTGGCTAGTGGCACATTTCTTGGGATCAATCCAGGTGTCATTTTTTCCTACCTGAATGATACTGTCTGCGGAGTTTGGGTTCAACCATGTAGCTCCCGTTTGTTCACAACCCCAAGATCTTAAATAAAAGTCACTGGGTCCTCCACAGGTTTGGGCCTGTTTGCGACTTAAGAAATCAGCTGGGCACACATAAAAATCAAGACTGGCTAGTTTACACCTGAGCTGGGGAAGATGATATCCATAATTCATGGGGTAAGGTGGTCTATGTTGCCCTGGTTTGGGTTTGAGTGGGATCTGTGTGAAGTCCTCTATGTCAGGGAGATCCCAGTCAGAGAGGCCTATGTCAAGCTGACAAATGTCCAGGTAGAGAGATGGCCACCAAGTTTATAAGAGGGCTGTATGTGAAATAGACCACACTACTTGCCCAGTAGGATTTATAGCTGCCATTGTTGCTGAACAGGCTGATGGTGATTAGGACTGCTGGTGGTCAGGGGAAGAATCCATAGCCTTACCCACATGACGGACACGCAACTTGAGAGGGTTACCAGTCTGTTCCAGTTTCCAGCCGGAGGCTGGACAGGGCGCAGGCTTGAGATGGGTGGCATGGATCCAGGAAGTGAT